>NW_011888797.1:1879636-1932716 GCF_000151845.1 Pteropus vampyrus | reverse complement strand
CAACATTTTGTGCCTATTCTTCATCTTAAAATGGAAATAATAATACCACCTACTTCATCCTGTTCTTGGGAAGATTAAATGAGATGATGCAAGTGTAGCATTTAGAATAGTGTCTGGCTACAGGGTAAGTGCTGATTAAATGTTGGCTGTAAGTTTTGTCGTGATGGTGGTAAAGAGGGTTATCTTGGAATCACTGGGAAAATGTGGCTGCAAGGTTCTTAAACAGCTCTACCTTGTCTGTGGAAAGATGATTAAGGAAAACCGTCTTTTCTATTGCATAGGTCCACTGGAATAGCTTTTCTCGAGTTGTCTGCAGGAAAGGGCCTTGCAAAGACCGTAAATGTTTGGTTTAGTTCAAAGAGCTATTGAATGGGAATGCCAAGAATAAAAGCTCAGGGGACTAGTGGACCTCTTTAATCAGGCACTAACCCAGGAGCCACATACACAAACCTGCAGATGTTTCCTCTCTAACAGACGATTATCCTCATTCTCAGCAGCTGCCTCTGTTTTTGAGTTTTATGGTGTTCGCTCCAATCTAAAGCCACTGAAAGGTGGTTTCCTAGTGAGGTTGGTTTAACTTGTGCTTTAAACAGGGCCCCAGTGGCACAATAAGTGTTGGTGACAAAGTACATGGGCTCTAGTAACATTATCTAGGACATGGCATCCCTGGGACACCATTGCCTTCCATTTAATCTGGTCATTGAGTTTGGGAGAGTTTAATCATCAACCCAGAAGTGAGCAGGATGGAATTTCTCTGTTTTGCTCAAACATAACAAACTGGCTGCCCCAGGCCAAACTCAGTCTTGAGTCTTTTTTTTTTTTTTTCCTTTTGACCCTCATGTTGAAAAAAAAAATTAATTTAGAATTTAATAATGGTGAAAAGTCAAATAAAACTTCAGATTCCGGCTTCTTTTGAAAACCCAAAAGGCTGGTGACATTGGGCTCACATTCCCTGTGGCTGCAGGAAGCCAGTTTACAGCCTTTACTATCGCTCTCTATTTCTATATTGAGGCTTCATCATTGCGTTTGCATGGTTACTTTCTTCTATAGCGAAATCGTCATTTGCATTATGTCTTTATCAAAAATGCAAAAGGAAAAATGGACAGGGGCAAAGGGAATTCTTGTTTCAAGTTATGAGAGAACATATATCTTAGTGTAAGGAATATTCCAACACGTTAATATATGAACACCTGGCCAAAGCCACGTATTATCTCACAGGACCCATAAGCATTTGAGCCTGTGAGCTCTGTCCAAAACTCAGAAAGGGTTTGAAAAATATGGTGAGAGAACTTTAGTACTCACAGATGAAATGCTGCTCACTGATCTATGCCTCTCCAAGGCAGCAAGCAACATTAAGTCAACCAGAAACAGATTTCCCCCACATTTCCAATGGTGGAGGCTAAGTTAGCAGGGTTCTAGCTAAATACTGGCAAAAAGCTAACATTTACAAAATGCTTAATACATGCTAAAATACTGGGCTGATAGTTTTCTATATGTTATCTAACTCAATCCTCAAAATAGTCCTTGTAAGGGAGGAACTATGAGAGCCCCATTTTGCAGACAGACTCAAAGTAAGCTAAGCTACGTAAGAGAGCATAAGGCAGTGTAGACACTTTCCTAGAAGCTGTGCAGTGGTGCATATTGGCTGCTTCTGAAGGCTCTCATGAGTCTTCTTGAGGAATATTTGTTTAATGCTGAGAGGTGGAGTCGCCTATACAGAATAAGAAGTCTAGCATTGAGTGATACTGGCATTCTTGCTCAAGTATGAAATCTCTCCATATATACAGTTCGTTAGTCGAAATTGGCTCTTGGGAGCGTTTTTGATATTTCTCACTGCCTTCAAAGTGTAGTCCTGATAGGTGTTTAGCAACTTCCAGACCCACAGCCAAGAAGTAAAATTCAAGAATGCAGTTTCATTTGTCACTTCTTCAGTATCTTTCTGGATCCAGCAAAATCCGTGTGTTTGAACCGTGTTATCCAGACTCTCTCTCTTTTTTCTTTTTTTAATATTCAGTAGAAGTCTTAGCATCCCTAAGTTAGTCAAGTTCTGAAGACCATGAGAGATCTTGATTGATAATAGTCACTTTCTGTAGTTTTGTCCAGAAATCCTAGAGCCTACTGCTTGCTCAGTGACTTGGACTTCTGGGAAGTCTCCAGGTGTTTCTTATTAGCCCAGTAACAACGATAGCTGAGATAGTGATAGACTTTTTGATTATGGCTTAAGGTGGTCTTATGTGAGCTTAAATCTATAGGTTTGCCTGGATCCAGGTGATCACACACCCACACACACACACCCACACACACCCACACACGCACACACTCACACACACACACTCACACACACACATACTCACACACACACACACACTCACGTTATTTGGTACAACTTGCTACATTCTTACCTTCATTACATTTTCTCTTTGGCTTTAGTCTCTAACAATGTGGATACGGGTACCTAGAAAAGGCAAAGACTTCTCTGTCTATTCATGCACATTCATTTTTAAATAGAGTTTTATAAAACAGCTCTGAAGAGAGGACACTGCCCTTTTTCCAGGCTTCAAGACACTTCTTGAGTTTTCTAAAAAGCCTTCCAAATTATCTTTAGATGATTTTGACACATCTAATTCACTGAGATTCAAATTCTCAAGGCTTATGGATTTGGATACTAGCTTGTTCATGTCTTCTAAATGAACAATTTACAACATTTTCCACCCATTTATTCCATTTGAAAGTCTCCAAAACCCTGCAAAGTAAGAGGGAAAAGAATTATTTCTGTGATTCTCATTTTCAAGAGAAGGAACCTGAGATTTCGAGTGATTGCCCCAAGCTTGTGGAGTCAGGAGTAAAGCCGCGACAAGAGCTGGAACACGTCCCCTAATGTGCTACACTGCACCATATATTTTTTACCTATCAGTTATTTTTGGAGGTCCTACTATGTGTCAGTGCTACCCACTCACTCTGTATGTGTCTTAGACACATGGTCGGTTTGTTTACTTGTTTATTTTGAACAATGTTGTGGTTATATATACAAATTTTGGCATCAAATGGTCCTAGATTTGCATTGTGGCTCTGACAGTTTTTAGGTTGCAACCTTAGTGTTCTGTATGAGCCCCCGTGTCCTTGTGTGCTTATACAGAGTACCTTCCTGTGGAGTTGTTGAGAGGCCAGTGTTCAAAGCAAATACTCTATAAATGTTAGCTGTGATTATGGAGCAAAAATATACAGTGTTTTTCCTCTGATTATTACCTAACATCAGTTTTCCTTCTTTTTTCCCCCTGCTATATGAAAAGACTTGTCAGTCTTAAAATTCTCTCCACATGTAGTAATAATATTTAAAGAAAGTCTTGGACCTCAGCTTTCTTCCAGCTCCGAAATTCTAGAATTCTATAGTACATTATGATATATAATATAGGAGATAAGCAGACTATATCATAAGATATAGCAGATGTCAAGGAGAGTAGGAAGATTGGTAGGGTTGTTGGCTCTAAACATAAACTTACCTGTGCTGATTTAAGTTAAAATTTATTGGAAGGATATGGGAATAGCACATATAACAAAGGGAAAAGCTGAATGAACATACTAAAAAGGACAGAACCCAGGGCAGACTCTCCAGGCCCCTTGTCAGAATCAATATGCTGCTCCAATCATTTTCTGTCTTTATATCTTGCCTCTGTGAGTCAAATACCCATTAGGAAGAACAGCTGATTGGCTGAGCTTTGGTCATGTGACTCCATCTTGGTCAGAAGAGGCAGGGCACCTTGATTGACAATTTCGTCACAATTGCCTGCAGTGGGAGAGCGTTGATTCCCCTAGTGAATCAAAGGAAATGTATGGAGTCAATATCAAAAGCAAGGGGAAAACAACATTTTGCTCATTCTAAAAATGCAGATCATAATTCCATTTATATGGCATTCTGGAAAAGGCAAAACTAGGGATCGAGAACAAGGATTACTAAGATTCAGGGGCAAGAAGAGGGTTTGACTACAAAGGAGCAACATGAGAAAGTTTTCTGTGGGTGAGGGAATTGTTCTGTATGTGCTAAAACCTATTGAACTTTAGTCTAAAACAAGACTCAATTTTTATGTATGTAAATAAAAATAATAGGAAAATAGAGAAGACATATTAGTTATGAAATGGCTATAAATTTCTAACTTTTACTTCTTAAGCTGATTAAAAAATGTGTCCAGAGGTTTCACATATTAACCATTTTTCCTTTCTTGTAAACAGTATTTAGAACTTCGATTTAACAGATATGTTCGTCTCTGTGGAACAATTTTCTACATTGTTCAAACAGTAAGTAGCTCTCCATTAGTTTATTTTATCTTTTGTCGTCTAAAATGTTTTTAACGAAGGCATCCGGGCCAAGCTCTTTTGGTAAACACATGAAAGATGAAAAAGAGATGTTGCAAATAGTAGGAAACAAAAAAGTTTGAAAAAGTTGACAGAAGAAGACATTAGGAAATAATTTTCTTTGTTTGAAAGCATACTTTAAACAATGAATCAGCTCTCTTTTAAATTGAACCGTAAGACCCAATTGAAGCAGTCACTGAGTGTGAAACTGCAGAACCATGCACCCCAGAGGTATTTTTAAAGTCAAGTACACAATCCAGTAATTCACGAATATGAAAGTATAGGTTTACTGATTGACACAAATGGAAAGCAAAGATTTACCAAGCAGTCAGTGACAGAGAATGCTCCCCACTGTTCATATTCATCCAGGCCGCTGGTGGCTTGTCATGATTGTTGTCACATAATTTATATCTCTTCCTCTTGGCAGCTAAGTGCTTTAGGGATGGGTTTGCTAATAAAGTCTAGGAAGGCATTTTTGTTCTCATCTCTATTTACAATACCGTTTCTCCAACCAAAAGCTACCTAAGCATTGCTACGACGTAACAGAGTACCTTTGTAAATTATTTAACTGGACTCCATTTTAAATCTTTGTAAATTACATGACTTAAATTATATCAGTCTTTAACACTTGCAGTGTAAAAGGAAGGGAACCTTTGAGGTCTGGTAGAGATCCTGTCACAGAACTGAGGCTTATAGCTTATATTCTCGAACAGTTCAGAGCCTCTTTGGATCATTGTTAGAAGTGCCAATAGAAATGAAAAGTGAGGACTGGTGTTAAGAAAATGTGGCCTGTGATCATGTTTTCAAATCTTCAACTAGGAGAGAATAATGACTGGAAAGCTAGTTCATTCTTGCAAAAGGCGGGAAGTTTTAGTATGTCCCATTTGAAAGACTTCTATCGATCAACCCATGTCATGTAATCAAACATTCAAATAATACATAATATGTTTTTGTATATGTTTTTATAGAGTAATCATAGAATTAGCTTCTATGTGGTATATTTGAAAGGTTAAGTGTAATGAAAATATAATTCTAAGAAAAAAGACATTTATCTTATTCACTATTATACCTTAGATTAATAAATATTTGTGAAATGTGTGAATGAGAAAAATGAACAATATAAAAAAGATGGAATACAGTTTTGATTGGCTTTCAGGAGTTTTTAGTGCAGATTTACACTTTTGTTTAATGTGCAAACTTTACAAACCAGTTTCTAAAATTTTTACTATTTTTCTAATTAATTATGCAGTGATTAATAGCAGTTTGAAGTATGAGGGACCATCTACTTTTAAATTTGTATTCTTTCTTTTTAATTGTTTTAGATCTAGGAAGATTTATTTTACCTGAGTTGATAGATCAATGACTACACTAAACACCACATGAAAAGTCCATATTTTTACACAAAATTGGTCATAAAAGATTTTTTAACCTATGGCCACACCACAAATGGAAAAGGAGAATCAACTTCACTAAAATAAAAATTTTCAAGTTACAAACAAATTTTATTAAGTATATTGAAACTGCTGTTTTAATTCATAATTGAACTTATAGAAAAATATTGATATTTTATTTTATAATTTATACCATTTATTTAGTTTTCTTTTCCCTCCCTAGGTTCTATATACTGGAATTGTTATTTATGCTCCTGCCCTGGCTTTGAATCAAGGTACATTTTAGAGTTTACCAATTATGTCACATTTTGGGCTTCATTTTTAATAGACCTTATTCTTTCTTTGGTGAGGTGGGGTGATGGAGGGATGCTTCCAATAATCTGTATCAGTTTGAGGTAGGAAATGTGGGTTCAGGGTGTACACTAGTGGTTTCTTTGGGTTCCTGGATCTATAGCTCCAAAAGGTCTGTAGATTAGTGGAAGGACAGACCTCATTGGGCAGTAATTCCCTGAGATGTACCAAACAGCCATTCTCCATTCCTTCAGAATGAGCGCCTCCTATAGTCTAAATCATAAATGACCACATTTCCTCCCTTTATGACTAAAACCAGATCCCTTCTTGAAGAGGCTTCTGTGTTTGGCCTAGTTACACTGTAAAATCTGGCAGAGAGAGAGAAGCTGTGCTTCTCTCCACTTCTGATGTGGTCCAGAAAGCAAAACAAATAAGTTTGTGTGATTTGAAATATCAGACAGTGCTCCTAGTGACAAAAGGACAGATCTTTATAGTGTCCTTATAAACAAAGGTATCAAGGTTGTGCTAATCAGCAAATTACTATACTCTCTAGATCTGGGCAGATAATAGCAGTAAAACTGGGATAGTTTACTGAGGCATAGGTGCGTGTTAGTCATATCCTCAAAAGGTTTTGGGGAAACCCTCTATCCTTTGAATTCTTATCAGTCAGAAGTGAGTTTACCTCTGAAACTTCCTTGTAAAATGGACGAGTGGACTCTGATGGAAAGAATGTAGTGCAGTTCCTGGAATTAATATGAAATGAAAAAAAACCTGCTAACTCCACTCTAATTTTTTTATTTCATGATGAATAGAGAGTAGTTATCATCTAAGTTTATAAAGCACGACAGTATCATTACAAAGAACTTCATTATATAATGTGCTCTTGACCTCTAAATATTAGGCATGTTCCATATCAATATTACCAACATCGTGAGTGGATCATTTCATATGTAAAAAACTGAGCCATAAACTTTATGTTACCTCTTGGCTTTAAGTGTAATTAAAGATGTTGGCTTTAGGGTTTCAAAGTGCAGTTCTTGGAAAAAGAGAATACCTTCAGTCTGTGAAGAAGTCGAGGATTCTATTCTTATCACTTTATTGGAATAAGTTAGAAGCCAAGGGACTGCCCTTTGACCACTCACATATCAATTGTGGATTTCACAATGACAAAGGCAGTAGGCGCAAGCTTAGACGCATTACTTGGTTTGCAAAGGGTTCTCAGTAGAAACTTGTTTAACTGAATTGGAACCTAACATTTTCTAGGTATAATCTATTTGTTTTTATATGGGAAACTTCAAACATGTACTAAAATAGAATAATGTGTTGAACCCTAATGTACCCTTTCCACTAATAATTATCAACTCTTGATTTAATGCACTCCATGTGCCCCTTACTAGATAATTTTGCTGTGAATCTGAGATATTTTATCATTTTATCTAAATTTAATATGTCTTTTAAAAATAAGGATGTACTTTTTTTTTTTATTGTGGTATAATTGACACATAAGATTACATAAGTTTCAGGTGTAAAATATAATGATTTGATAGTTGTATATTTTGAAAAATGATCACCACAATAAGTTAACATCTTTCATCGTACATAGTTATACAATTTTTTTGCTTGTGATGAGAGCTTTTAAGATCTACTCCCTTAGCAACTTTCAAATATACAACACAGTATTATTAACTATGGGCTCCATGCTGTGCGTCATATCTATGGCATATATTGTGTAACTGGAACTCTGTACTAGGATGTGTTTTTTTAAATACAGTTATACCATCATCGTAACTAAAACATTAATTCCTTAATATCGTCAATATAAAGTCTGTGTTTGGTTTCCCTGATTTCTTTCCCCGAGTTTCTTAGAATCAGGATCCAAATAAATTTATGCAATTGTAATTAGTTGATTTGTCTCTTGAAGTTTCTCTCTCGCTTTTTAAAATTGAAAATCATTTTTATTGAGAGATAGCTTATATACAATAAAATGCACAGAACTTAAGTATACAATTGGATAAATTTTGACTATTTTATACACGTGTTCACCACTCAACTCAAGATACAGAATATTTCCATCATCCAATCCCAGAAAATTTTCTTGTGCTTCTTTCTAATACATCCCTACTATTCTGAGCAGCCAGTTTCTGATTTTTATCACCATAAATTCCTGTTCTCAGAATTTTTTAAATAAATGGAATCATATAGTACCTTTTTTGCATCTGGTTTCTTTTGCTGAACAAAATGTTTTTGGGACATTGATTCATGTTGCTACGTGTACCAGTACTTTATTCCTTTTTATTGGTTGTATTTGTCATATGTACTTATCAAAATCTGTTTATCCATTCTCTTGTCTATGGACATTGCTTGTGTCCAGTTTTAGGCTATTGTGAATTAAGGCTGCTAAGCACAGTCTTGTACAGCTTTTGTTTCATTTTGCTTTGCTTCATGACACATGTTTTCATTTTTATTGAGTGAATACCTGGAAGCAGTATAAAATTAAATGTATATCTGTTCAGATCTAGCACAGAGTAGATGCATGTATGAAATTTAAGAGAAACTGGCAAATAGCTCTTCTAGGTGGTTGTTCCATTTTACATGCCCATCCCACAATGGATGAGAGTTTTGGTTACTGCACACCCTTGCCAACATTTTGTATTTGTCTTTTGATTTTGGCTATTCTAGTTATATGCTCTATTTTTTTGTGGTTTTAATTTGCATTTTCCCAATGACTATTAATGTTGAGCTTACTAGCTCATGGAATAATAAAATGAATAGGAAAAGACAATTCACCTAGTAAAAGGTGGGCAAAATTTGAACAGACACTTTACAAAAGCAAATATTCTTTCAGTCCTTTATTTGGTAAATTTATTCATTTACCCAGGGCTTTTAAAATTCTCTTGGTAATGTTTAATGGTTTTTGATATCAAAGTCTTATACATATTTCTTAGATTTATTTCTCGACATTTGATGTTTTCGATGCTATTGCAATGTTATTATTTTGTAATACCATTTTCTAATTATTCATCGTTGCAAGTATATAAAAATAGTCAATTTTTATATGTTGATCTTCTATCCTGAGAACTTGCTAAATTTACTTATTAATTCAAGTAAGTTTTTTATATATTACTAGATTTGATTTGTAATATTTTGTTAAGGATTTTTATAGTCTATGAGGAATGTTGATCTGAAATTTACTTTTCCTTTAGTGTCTTTGTCAGGATTTTTGTTTTAGTTATGCTTATTCATAAATGAGTTGGAAAGTGTTCCCTCTTCTATTTTCTGAAAGAGTTTATATAAAATTGTATATTTCTTTCTTAAATGTTTGATAAAATTCACAATGAAGGCATCTGGGCCTGACGTTAGTTTTTGTAGCAAGGTTTTGGTTTATGGATTCAATTTTTAAAATAAAAATAGTTATTTATATATATTTTCTAATTCTTATTGAGTCAGTTTTGGTGAACTGTTTTTCAGAGAATTAATTCTTTTTATCTAACTTATCAAATTCATTGGCATAAATTTGTTTATAATATTCTCTTGTTATCCTCTTAATGTTTATATGGTATCTATAGTCCCTTCTAATTATTCTTAACATTGATATCTTTTCTCTTTTTTCCTTGATGTATCTTGCTAGTCTTTTATTGGTGTTTTAATTTTTTCTAAGAACCAATTTTTGGCTTTGATTTACTTGTTTTGCTTTCTATTTCATTAATTTGTGCTATTATATTTATAATATTACAAATATCTTCTACTTTGGGTTTTAATTTTCTAGCTTCTTAAGATAGAAACTTGGATTACTAATTTAAAATTTTTATTTTCTAATGTAAACATTTAAAGTTATAGATATTTCTTTAAGTACTGCTTTATCTGCATCTCAGATTTTGATATGTTTTTGTTATTCAGTTCAAAATATTTTCTAATTTTTCTTGTGATTTCTTTTACCCACATGTTATTTAGAAGTGTGTTACATAATTTTCAAATATTCTATTATTTTCTAACATATCTTTTTATTAGTAATTTTAAAATTAATACTGCTTTGGTCAAAGAATTATTATGATTTTAGTTCTTTGAAATTTATTGAGATTTGTTTTATGACCCAGGATATAGTCTATCTTGCCAAACATTCCATGTACTCTTATAAAGAATGTGTATTGTGCAGTTGTTGGGTGTAATGTTTTATAAATATGAAAGGTTCAGTTGGTTTATAGTGTTTTTCAAATCTTCAATGTCTTTACTATTTTTTTTTTTACTTGCATCAATTACTGAAGAGGGATATTAACATATCCAAATATAACTGTTAATTTTTTCCTTTTCTCCTGTTCTGTCACTTTTTACTAGATATATTTTGAAGCTCTTTTTTTAAATAATTTTTTAGTTTTTAGTTATAGTTGGCATACAATACTATATTAGTTTCAGGTGTGCAACATAGTGATTAGACATCTATATAACTCACAAAGTGGTCATCCCCAATGACTCAAGTGTCCCTCTGACACTGTACATAGTTTTTATAATATTATTGGCTGTATTCCTTATAATATATTTTCTATCACCATGACTATTTTGTAATTACCAATTTGTACTTCTTAATACCTTCCCCTCTTTTCAGCGATCCCCCCACACCCTTCCATCTGGTAACCCTCAAAATGTTCTATGTATCTATGAGTTTGTTTCTGTTTGTTTGTTTTGTTCTTTAGATTCCACATATACATGCAATCTTAAGGCATTTGTCTTACTCTATCTGACTTAGTCCACTCAGCACACTACCCTCTAGGTCCATCATGATATATCTTTTTCCATCCCCTTACTTTTAATCTGTGTGTGTCTTTTAATCTGAAGAGAGTCTCTTGTAGGCAGCCTATGTAAGGGTCTTGTTTTCTTATTCATTCAGCCACCCTATCTTTTGATTGAAGCATTTAATTTTTTTTCTTTTGAAGTACTTGTTGATAGATATGTAGTTATTGCTATTCTTTATTTAGACTTTCGATACATGTATTTTTCTTCTACTTAAAGAAGTCCCTCCAACATTTCCTATAATACTGGTTTGGTGGTGATGAACTCCTTTAGCTTTTTCTTTTCTGGGAAGCTTTTTATCTGTCCTTCAATTCTAAATGATAGCCTTGCTGAGTAAAGTAATCTTGGTTGTATGTCCTGGGTTTTCATCACTTTGAATATTTTGTGCCAAACCCTTCTGGTCTGTAAAGTTTCTGTTGAGAAATCGACTGACAGTCTTATGTGATTCCCTTGTATGTAACTAATTGCTTTTCTCTTACTGCTTTTAAGATTCTCTCTTTGAATTTAACCTTTGGCATTTAAATTATGATGTGTCTTAATGTGGGCCTCTTTGGGTTCATCTTGCTTGGAACACTCTGAACTTCCTGATATTGTATGTCTATTTATCTCAAGTCAGGGAAATTTTCCATCATTATTTCTTCAAATAGGTTTTCAATTCCTTGCTCTCTCTCTTCTCCTTCTGGTACCCCTGTGATGCAAATGTTGTTATGCTTGACATTGTCCCAGAGGCTTCTTAAACTATCTTCAATTTTTTGGATCATTTCTTGTTGCTGTTTGGGTATCCTCTGCTATCCTGTCTTTTATGTTGCTGAGTCAATCCTTCATTTCAACCACTCTGTTGATTCCCTCTAATGTACTCTTCAACTCAGATTGTATTCTTCATTTCTGACTGGCTCACTCTGATGTTTTCTATTTTCATTTTTATGCTTTTTAAAATCTCTTTGTTAAAGTTCTCACTTGAGTTCATCTACTCTTCCCCTAAGTTCTTTGAACATCCTTGTAACCAGTGTTTTCAACTCAGCATCTGATAGATTGCTTGTCTCCATTTCGATGAATTCTTTTTCTAGAGCTTTGTTCTGTTCTTTCATGTGGGACATGCTTCTTCTTTGTCTTCCCATTTTGGCTGCCTCCTTGTATCTGTTGCTATGTATTAGGTAGGGCTCCCAAGTCTCCTGGTCTTAGTAGAGTAACTTTATATAGTAGGTGTGCTGTGGCACAGACCTGGAAGGGGTCCAGCTGTAGGCCAAGTTCAACTGTAGCCTGTATACCTCTGGGGCCACCTAGTGAGAGTCACCAAGCAATCCACATATGGAGCCACCCATGCTGAGCCTATAGATGCCTTGAGGGCCCAAGTCTGAAACCAAGGCCAGCTGCCACTAGTGCGAGCCTTGGGGCTACTCAGCAAGAGGTACAGAGCACTCGAGGCCAGAGGCTGCTTCTTTGGGCTTTGTGAGCCTTTGAGAGATTTTATGAACATTCACAGCAGGAGCCAAGATAGCTCGTTTATATGGAACAAATTACTGGAAGTGGCTTGAGTGGGACCACTGGTTGAGAGAGGCAGAGTCTTAGGGAATCCCCTGGGTGGAGCTATCTGTTTTATCCAGATTGTTGGCACCTGCATCTGTAGGCTGGGATGGGGCAGGGCTCAACAAAGGTATAATGGCTTCTGCTTGCACCTCTGTTTGGTCTCAAGCTGCCCCTCCAGCCCTCGCCTTGAGCCAGATAGCTCAGCATCTCCCTGGTGCCCCTTGGGCAGCTGCCCCAGTGCTGGAGTTCAGAACGAGTGAGTCAGCAAGTAAGACCAGTCTCCACTTCCCGCTGCCCTCCATCTCACTCAGCCACAACCTTCACTGGTTTTCACAGCCAGAGGTTGTGGGGACTTCTCGTTTCAGCAGTGGAACTCTGGGCTGGGGAACCCAGTGTGCAGCTTTTCAGGTGGGGGAGGCGGCTCTGCTGCTAAGATGGCCCTCCCGGTTCTTGATCACCACACGGGGTTTTGGGACCACACTGTTTCTCATCTCTGCCCCACCTACCATTTTCAGGTGACCTGTTATTTGTGGTGACCTAGTTGTAGTGCTTCTGTTCAGCTGACCTCTGGTGACTCTATGTACTGGTTGTTCTGTAGTTTTGTTAAAACTTTGGTGTGGTTGCTAGAAGAGACATGTACATCTTCTATCTTAATCTATGTCATCTCGAGTTTCTAGCCTGACTCTTTTGAAACACTTTTAAAATCTATTTTAATTTACAATCTCCCTCCTTTTTTTAAAATTACAATTTATTTGTTGAAGAAATTGGGTCATTTGCTCTGTCAGGTTTTCCAGATTGTTGGTTTTACTGATTGTATCACCATGAGGTTATTTAATGTTCCCTAGTCCTCTATATTTTTTTGTAAACTAATAGTTAGATCTAGAAGCTTTCTCAGACTCCAGTTCAACTTTTTAGGAAGAATATTTTGTAAGTGGTGTCATTTATTTCCTTCAAAATTCACAGAATGTTAGTCTTTGTAAATTTTTTTTTATTATTGGCCATTAATGATCATTCTAGGTCTATTATTTCATCAGGACTTATAAAATGGGATATTGTCATTCTATAATTCCTCCTTAATTAGTTAAGGAAAGCAATTGACCTTTGCACATTAACTTGTATCCTACAACTTTACTATATTTGCTAATCAGTTCCAGGAGATGTTTTGCTGATTCTTTCAGACTTTCGACATAGATGATCATGCCATCTATGAAAAAAGAGAGTTTTTTTCCCTCCTTTACCATCTGTATACTTTCTATTTCCTTTTCTTGCCTTATTGTATAAGCAAGGATTTCCAGTATGATGTTGAAAAGGAGTGGTGAGAGAGGACATCTTTGCCTTGTATTTGATCTTAGTGGGAAAGCTTCCATTTTCTCACTATTAAGTATGATATTAGCAGTAGGTTTTTTGTAGACAATTTTTATCAAGTTGAGGTATTTCCTCTCTACTCCTAGTTTACTGAGAGTTTTTATCATGAATGGGTGTTCAATTTTGTCTAAATCTTTTCCTGAATCTATTGATATGATAACGTGATTTTTCTTTTTTAGTCTGTTGATGTGATGGATTCCATTAATTGATTTAAAATGCTGAACCAGCTTTGCATACCTGGGATAAATCCCACTTGGTCATGGTGTGTAATTCTTTTTATATTTTTTTGTTTCAATTTGCTATTATTTTATTGAGAATTTTTATACCTATGTTCATGAGAGATATTGGTCTGCAGTTTTCTTGTAATGTCTTTATCTAGTTTTGGTATTAGGGTAATGCTGGCCTCATAGAATGAATTAGGAAGTACTTTCTCTTTTTCTATCCTCTGAAAGAAATTGTAGAACTGGTATAATTTCTTCCTTAGATGATTGTTATGATTCACTAGTGAATCCATTTGGGCCTGGAGCTTTCTGCTTTGGATATTGATTCAATATCTTTAATAGATATAGGCCTATTCAGATAATCTATTTCTTCTTGTATGGGTTGTGGCAGATTGTGTCTTTCAAGGAATTGGTCCATTATCAAATTTGTGAGCATAGAGTTGTTACCCTTCTATTTAAAAAAAATATAATATGCCCCTCCACTTCTTAGATAAATGGTAGCAAATTATATAGACTTCTCTATCTTGGTCTCATTTTAGTAACATACACAACTTGTCTTTGAAGAACTGTTTTCTTTGAACCATGATGACAAATACCCTAGGATTCCATTCAGTCTGGGTAACCACTTCATAGTATTAAGCAGTTTCTTAGTTTAATTTCAATGTAAGCTTTTTCACGTATTTAATTTAGCCAGTGTTGAATCGTGAATGACATCTGAGGGTAGAATCCAGGTCTATTTAACTAATGAAATAGAATTTTAAACTCCATTTGTTTTGGTACATTCGGTGAGATTTGGACCTAGTTCTAGGTGAGTGGGTATAGAGGTAGGTGTCCAATAAATGATATAGCTTCCCTCTGATGATTTTTTTAGAAGTATTTTTATTGTGCATGTTTCAGTTATCTGTGCATTTTCTTTTCTTCTGCAGTCACAGGACTTCATCTGTGGGGCGCTGTGGTAGCTACAGGGGTGGTCTGCACATTCTACTGCACACTGGTATGTCAAAAACGTTATTTATCCTTTCACTCTTCACATTTGCTTTTCTGAACTGAAAATTGCAATTAGTTGTGTGCTGTAGTCTGGGTTGTTCATACCTACTCTCCTCCCTCCCTCAGCGTAACTTTTTTTGCAAGGAACATTCAATCTGGAATAAAATTTGATTCTTTTTGTAGAACATTGATCATAACTGAAATTTTTTTCTTTCATCTGAACCATACAATGGTCTCTAATGTTTTCTAATCTACCTTTTCTGTTTCTAAGTTAATATAGCTGTGTTTCTAATTTTCCTTAGCTTAGAAATCTAAGATAATATTCTATTGCCTTTAGACAGTCAAAATATTTAAGAACCAGTATGGCATGGGCACTGATATTATTATGAATGCAGGTCCTTAGCAGTTGTGCAAGTCTTATGGGATCCTTGTTAGTCTAGGTCTTAAACCTTTAATTGCTGGACCTTTTAGAAGATGGGTCATCAAGGAGAGGCTGGTTCAGCCAAGGTCAAAGGGACTGGAGGGGAATTCTCAGGACATTTGTGGCAGCGACTAGTATAAAACAATTTCAGTATTACAACAACTGGTATGACCTTCTGTGTCCATACTGGTTGACTATCAGCCCTACCTATGGGATAAAATCTATGATATTGCTGTTTGAAATTTGATTCTTAAGTTTCTTCCCAAGAATGTCTCCATACCACCCCACCTACTCCAAAATATATATATCTGGCCACACTGAACATGTCATGTACTTTGACCCATCTGTGCTTTCTCCTATGCTTTTTTTTCTTCTGAGGGAACCTTCCTTCTTTGCCTCTCTTATGATTGAAGGTTCGGCTTAAATATCACCTTCTCTTTAAGGCTCTCCCAACCTGACTACTTCCCTTCGATGTACTTCTTGGCCAAGATCCATGGCCAAGATCCATTTATTAACGTTGTCAAGCATAATATGTAAGCATGTAGATGCTTAATAATGTCTGATAGAAGTATTAACCTAAATACTCTTTGCTCTCAAAGGGTGGCCTTAAAGCGGTTGTCTGGACAGATGTTTTTCAAGTTGGGATCATGTTGGCTGGATTTTTGTCTGTGTTTATAAGAGCTACGGTGGTTCAAGGTGGAATCAACACTATTCTAAATGATGCCTATAAAGGTGGAAGATTAAACTTCTGGAAGTAAGTTTCTATTTATCTCTTGGTTAATAGAACATTGTTTTTGTTTTTTTGTGTAAAAATAATTTCTTTATTGAAACAGCAAGTTTATGTTATAAAACAAACAAACCACTAAGTACGGAAATTTGAAGCTGGCAAGTAAGCATGTAAAGAGTTTTCACTAGGTCAGTTAGAGGTTAAAACAGTCAGATGGTACTTGGTTTTAGGATAGCGCTTCCTCCTGGGAAGGGATTGGTAGCAAAACAGTATTTTCTTCTACATATAAAAGTTTGGAATAGGTGGAAGGGTGGAGTGTGGTGATAAGGAAAGTGATAGTGGAAAGATAAAAGAAGGAAACTTCTTAAGAGAAAACCTCCAAAAGACAATGATTCCATCTTGACCGTTCTTTGTTTCAAACAGTTCTATTTTTGAATTTCTCTTTGATATTGCCCTGGCAATATATTACTACATTATTACTATGCCATATATATAATGTAATTTGCACTGTATACTATTATATATTATTTCAAGAGAATTGACTAGAACACTTATGGCTGATGCCTCAAATGTCAGTATAGTACTATACTATATAGTATATGGTATAACATGTACATGGTATAACATTACACAGCTGTTCAGTTTTCCTAAAGAAAGGCTGATGGGGAAACTAGACATTTTACCACAAATATGCCACACAATTTAAAAGAATATTTAAAACACTTTACCTTTTGAGTCATTAGCATCATTCTTATGCATCATGTTCAGTGTGGAGAGGGGCTCCTTTTGATGTGGATCAGCTCATTTTTTCTTTAAGCATCCCTCTTTTTAGATAAGCAATCTGAGATTATCGGCAAGAAGAAAGAAGAATCATTTTGCTCTTGGTGCATCTCTTCTGCCTTCTAAAAAGAAGCACTAATGTTTGAGAAGAGCTTTTCATAAATTGAACAGGGTCACTTAATTTGCAGGAATGTATTACAGAGAATCAACTTCAACTGTTTTCAGTATATATTTTTTCTTTTGCCACAAGGGTTAGATTCCCAGGAGGAGAACCTGCAATTGGCCTCGCTTGGCCACGATTCCATCCCTTAGCTAGGGCAGAGCAGGATGTTTTGACTGACAACTATTTGGACTATTTAGGGGAGAAATGGCATTTCTCCCAGAGCAAACCTAGTTTGCTGTTATCAGATGAGGGAGGAATGGATACGAAGCAGAAACAACCAGTGGCCACTCAGGAGACCTTGATTACTCCCAAATCTCTTCCTACTAGGCTAGGTCAAGGGGAGAGGATGTGGAACTAATCATTTTTTTTCCGCAAGATAACCGTCACTTTATACAAAGGATACACATATTGAAGTGACAACTTATACATCCATAAGAGAGTCTAAAAAGTAAAAGATTAGACATGTTTATAACCTTTACTTTGCCAACCAATTAAGTGATAATGAAAAATCTTATTGTATATCCCTTGTTATTCAGATATGTTTTAAGAATATTGTGGGCAAAAGATCTGCTCTGGCTGAGGTAAACGAAGAGAAGGATTTTGTGTTGTTATTTTCTGTACAGTCTGTAGTTGGTGTATGTAATCTGTGTGGTCTAAAACCACTGAATTGGGTGTTCTGAATCTTATATTATTTCCCTTGTATTAGCTTGTCGAATCCTTTTGGTTTTTGACTTCCATTAGCTAATATAGTAGCTACTTTTTATGTGGGAGAAAGGATCAACACCCTTGAAGCTCATAGACTTTGATAATAAATGTTACAGAATGGAATAAGGGCTCTCATCTTTCCATAGGGCTGCCAGAATATGCATAAATTTGGAATGTTTTACTCAATTGATCTCAAATATAAGATTTGAAGTGGATTTGCAGAATTTCATAATGTTCAGAAAGCTTCCAGAAAAGTTAATTTTGCAGAAATTTTTCAAGCTTATATTGCGTATCAGAGATGAACAGAATCATTCCTTCCAAGGTGATACATTAAGAAGGGTTAAAAAATGTATCGAATGTGGAATTTGAGCTCTCTTTGTCACAATATTTTGGACTTTCAACTGTTAGCATTTACTTGTGACCACAGCATTTTAAGAAAGCATGATTAGAATGGCATGGTAGTTTTAGAACATGGTAGTTTTAGAATTATATAATTGATTGAATTCTTAAGCTTGAATGTAAATTAGGATTATGAATATACATGTGCTAGGAGAGGAATTATATACACAAAATATGTCAGTTTTGTGTTCGTTTCAGTACCATATCTGTTGCTGTGGTGTGCTTATGAAACTTTCTTTTTTTCTCTTTTTTCAGCTTCTTGCTCTTCTCTGATTACAGCATGGCAATCTTGTTTAAATTATTTCCTGTGGCCATGGGAGAACAATTTATATAAATTCTCAGAATGATTAGAGCATTCATTCTCCCCCAGTCCCATCCAGGATTCTCAAATCTCTGAAAATGCCAATTTTATTTAAATGTGAATTTAAGTTAGGAATATTTCTACCTTTTATAATTAATTAATAAATTTGGACCTATTTATGTATATGTATATAGTTATGTAGGTATACATTGCTTGCTTCCAAAAAATACTCTGGAGGAATTTCTGGAGTGTTTTCTGCCAGTAGTTCAGATTTGTTTTCTGTTTGTTTTTGTTTAGTTTTGATCCTAACCCTTTGCAAAGACACACATTCTGGACAATTATTATTGGAGGGACCTTCACATGGACCAGCGTATATGGTGTCAACCAATCCCAAGTGCAGAGATATATTGCCTGCAAAAGCAGATTCCATGCAAAACTGTAAGCCAAGCTGTGCTATATGTATCATTAATAACCTTTAGTTGTCTTTATGGAGACTTTCATAAGTCAAGCTTTGCTCAAGTTTAAGTCTTTTGTTTTAAATGAAATTCCCAGAGATAAATGATATACTTACTTACAAAAGGATCAAGTAAAGTCTACTGAATGTTTTAAATCAGATATTTAAAAAATTATATCAATTATTAAGTGAAACAAATCTTATCAAATCAGTAGGCATTTATCATGCATCTATTTGTATAAGGAATTATGGGGAAAGAAAATTATAATTATATGGCTCTTATCATGAAGTAACTCAGCATCAAATTAGGAAAACATATGCAAGTATATGAAAAGTGAAATAACACTAGAGAGGTATAACAGTTCCATGAAACAATATAACAATAGAGGATACATTCCAGAGCATTATATTGCTGGATGTGCTGGTGTATTTTATTTTCAAACACAGTCATGGGTTTAGAACTCTGCTCTAATACTTACTACTTGAGTGATCCTGGGCAAGTTACTTAGACTACCTGAACTTCAGTTTCTAATTTGTGAAATGAGCAGAAGAAATAGTCTACATTTCATGGGAGGTATTATAAAATACTGAGTTCAGCACACACATGGTAGAGGTCCAGTAAGTGTGAATTTCTCTTTCCAGATCAAATCATGAGATGTGAATCCTGGTTGAGAGACTCCTGTCAACCAAACGTATCCTAATGAAGGATCACATGTGGGCAGGTGGAAAAGAGTGGAAGAGTATTTCAGATAGACAGAGTAATTTGGACAAAGCAGAGGTCAGAAGGACGACATAGTCAAGGAACTCTCAAGCCCATCTTGGCTTGAGCAAAGAGTGTGAACAATGACTGGTTCTTTCTTAGGAGGCTTCAGATTGATGACCACCAATCCCCATGCTGGTAAATAAGGCCGACTTGGCCCACATGCATTTAGAGGCTCAAAGACTCTAAATCGGTTGGTTAAGAATAACAGAGTGGTTGGAGTAGTAGAAGTGGCAATTCTGTTTCCGTTTAAAAGAAAACATGAAAATATTGTAATGTCACATATTGGAACTCAGTCTCTTGAGAGTAAATTGGTTTGGACATTATCTCTTTTTGGAAAATTCCACAAATGAAAGACCTGTATGAATATGAGTATAGTAACAGGATACACAATCTCCTAAAGGAGAGCTTAAGAGTTTTTATTTTAAGGAACTTCGAAGGAATGTAATTTATCTATCCAGAAATCCACCAGACTTTAAAGCTATGCCAGAGCTGATGCCTTTCCCAGAGTAATTGTGCACATGCTCTTCTGTTTCGCTGGGAACATGAAGCTCAAGAAGCCCACCTTTGTAACTAAAAGAACAGTATTAGAGCTTACTTAAAAAGAAATAATTTCCTTCAGAATAGCTCTATGGATATCCTTAACAAGGCAGATTCCCTTGGGCTCAGGGGAAACATTTTCTTGGCTGTCTAACACTGTCTCCATGGGAAGAATGAATCCCAGCCCCAAAGTCAAGAGCTACTGACATTGATTGACTGGGAACAATATCAGATGTTGATAAATGATCTATTTGAATGGCATTAAAGTCAAATAAAACTACGGTAAAGTATTAAACTTATATATAAGAGCAGGGAAAGTCTGAGCAGGAAAGTCTGGGTATATTTTCTGGTGATCTTGAGATAAGATACAATTACTTGTCTTAATTTTAGACAATAGCAAAATATGCAGTAAATTTAGTCAAGGGAAAAAGCTAGCTAGTGGTTTGGCACCTGTTGCAGAATGAGTTCTCCAGGAAGCAGACTCGAGATGAAGGTTAGTGTGCCAGAGTCTATTAGGGAATCATCACCTATTGAAAGAAGGAAGGAAAAAAAGCAGGTTTGGCCAGAGGGAAAAAGTGAACTGTAATGCAATCTCAATAGAGGCCTCAAGGGAGCTCTAAAGCTGCAATTATTCTTCAGACTTGTCCCAAATGAGGGTGAGGGGACCAAACTTTTAAACCTCTAAATCCAGTAGTCATTAGATACAGGAGCCCCAGGGAAGCAAGGTGTGGGGCCCTATCTTCAGCTTAGGGCAGCTCATCATAGTGTCTACAACAGCACTTGGGAAAAAATGTAGGCACCTTGGTGAGGGAAATGTTTACTGTTCAACCGATTATCACGACATAGCATTCGGTGATATTAATACTAATAATATCAGTAACTACCATTTCATGAGTACTTATTACATGACAAGTTCTGTGCTATGTAATATATACTATTTCATTTTGTCTTATAACTGTGAGGTAAACATTGTTATCTCTAGGTAGAAATGAAGGAACTGAGGATCAGAGAGGCAAAATTACTTGCCCGGGATCACACATGGTAGATAGAGACAGGATTTATGCTCAAGTCTGATTCCAGCACTGTTACGTAAACCTTTGTACTCTCCTAGAGCACGCACTGTGTACTGTGATGATGAACATTGTTTGGGAAGATACTGTCCAAGGAATACAGGTTTGCCTTTCATGCCTAATGGATGCCATTGCAAACCACATTTAAACATGCTTGATGAGTTGCTATATAGATGCTAACTATGTTTAGCAGTTTGTAATTGTATTACTTTTAAAAGGTAAATGAATAATAGTGGCTGATCTGTTGACTATTAAAATTTTTATTTCATGACAAGAAGCCCTGAAGTAATATAATTAGATACCTTTATAAAGCTAATAATGCCCACGGAACTCTGACCACCAGAATACATTCATACAATGAGAGAACCTCATCTATTCTCAGAATTCCCGAACAATTGTTGATTGATATCATAAGTAGAAGGGTAGGCCAGGATAAAATAAGCAGCATTTTTGATAAACAGAAAATAGTATGCATTTATTGAATATAACCATGAAAATTTATTTTGTGTTTTTTTTGACAAGTTTCCTAATCTCTAGAATGGAAATTCCAATTGTCATTTGCTGGTTCGCTTTTACCTCTTCAGGTCTCTCTACATCAATCTCGTGGGACTCTGGATAATCCTTATCCTCTCAGTGCTTTGTGGGCTCGCCCTATATTCCAGGTACCATGACTGTGACCCTTGGACAGACAAGAAAGTGTCTGCACCAGACCAGGTTCGGTTCCGTGTTTTTCTTACATGTGGATCAATGACATTATTAGTTGGGAGGAAAGAATATTCGTGTTCTTGTAGAGAAACAATAAATAGGCACCATATAATCATTTTTAACTTCTATAAAGCATTTGGCAAAATTTTATTTTAACAGATATAGCAAGAATGAAGAATGCTGTATCTAAGATTAAGATAGTGAAATACCTGAAAAAAATTTCAAGCCAAGTGTTAAATAGAAATAGTTCAAGGCTAAGAGTAGAAATGTAAAGACAGTTTTAAAAAACCAAAACTGTACACAAACCAAATTACTGTAGAACATTTTGTGGGTATTGTTATATCGCTCATTTGTAAATAGTTTACCTTCCAGTTTTTTAATTTAAGTATGGTTGGTATAAAATATTATATGAGTTATATTACTTTCAGGTATATAATATAGTTATTCAAACATTTTATACCTTACAGTGTGATCACCCCATTAATTCTAATAGTCATCTGACACCATGCAATCTTATCACAATATTATTGACTATATTCCCCTTACCAGTTTTTAGATAAAGAAATTAACCTAATAAGTGAACATTTGTTGAATACCAACTATGTCATGAGATTCTGTGCCAAGGTGTTTTCCATGCTTTATCTTTTTTAAATTCTCACAATCTTATAATTCTAATTTTATAGACAAAGAAATGAATGAATCTTGGAGAGGTTGTATAACTTGCCTAGATCACATAGCTAACAAATAAGAAAAGCTATAGGCACTCATTAAATACTTTCCATGGGCCAGACACTATCATAAGTGCTTTGTATAAAATTCAACTTTTAATCCCCACGGCTACACTCTGAGGTAGGTTCTATGATTTTCTCTCTTTTAAAGATGAGGAAACTGAGGCACAGAGAAGTTAAGTAACCAGCTAGTAAACCTGGAGCCAGGATTCAAACTCAGGCAGACTGCCACCAGAATTCTAACTTTGAACTTCTGTGCCATATACCATCTTTCAGGAAGTATAGCTAGAATTCAAACTCAGGATTACCAGACTCCAAAGCCTGAGTTCTTATTCTCTTAGTTCTTGACAACATTATTTTCTAAGACTTGCTTGTAAGTCAAATGCCCAGGAGACTTATTAGAATGAAGATAGGCTGAATTTTATGTTGGTGCAAGTGCATCACATATTCCCAGAAAAATGCACCTTTGTGAGATTAGAAAATGAGAGCAGCCTTGAGCTATGTAGCTCAACCCGATTTTAACATATGCCCTCCTTTTGGTAAACAGGTCCTTCCTGTTTGCTCAGAGAATACAAGAATCATGTTTACTCTGAACATGGAATCACTCTTCCATTATATTCTCTCTAGTCAAGAATACTTGTGATTTTTGTATATCTTTATTGTCTATAGTTTATATCGTGAAGACAATAGTGTTTCTAATATATTTCCCCTTATTTGGAGCAAAAAAAAAGAAATCTCTACAACTTTCTAACCTTGAGACGCCTTGTCATAGAAACCATTCAAGGGTCTCTTTCATGCACACACCTATCACTTAGAGAGTGTGTGCCAAATTTTTGAAAAAAGAAAGACTCTTTCTCCTTACAGGATGTTTCCAGGACTGTGTTGTTTGTTAATGCATTAATTCAATTAAATTTCATTGGGGATACAGTACAAATAAGGCATAGTCAATAGAAGATGAGATCAAAATCTTTACTTGAGAATGCAAAGATATGTTTCTGTGACACTCTGCTGAGCTCAGCCTGAGGAAACAGGATTAGTGCTAGATGTAATTCTATGATTTTTCTATTGACCTTACCTCATTGATTCTACCTACACCTGAGAGGGCGGTTCAGAATATGAAATACCACACCAAAGATTTTAAGAAAGTTGACGATAGAGGATTTTCGATCTTGTTATAACACTAACAATAGAAACTTAACTTGTGCTTATGTATAGAATAGTGCTTGAAGTTAAATTTTTAAGATATCTTGGAAAAATTGGGTCTTGATCTCATAAAGAGAGAGATGTTATTCTCTTTTTCTGTGAATAGTTAGTAAGCTTTGAAGAATGTAGAGGAAGCTTTGCAACAGTGGAAGATGTTCTTCTTTATCTCATCAACAAACCACTGTTAGATAAAATCAAAGAAGTTGATGAGGTAGGGCCTGTCATCTCCTCTGTCCTATGGGAGAAGGAATCAATATCAATGCAAATGGGAGGACATTCTTCTGGAAAATCATCCATTTATGACTCTTTTGATTTAAAAATCAAATTTGTTGAAAGACTTACGTGTAACATGGTGCCCAAGTCATGTACCTTCCCATTCTTATTTAATATTTACTTTTTAAAGTAACTTATCAAAAAGTAAGTTGGTTTCATGAACTTTGTTAAAAGAGGTAAGTTTCAGAAATTTAATAAGGTTACTCTCCACTTGTCACTATATCTCATTCAGCTATAATTATATTTTCAGTCCTGGGCAGTAATTAAAGTTCACAAGGATAACATTGAGTCATCAAGTAAAGTTAAATTAAGAAAATGCTGCTTACTTAAGCAGAGAAGTATGCAAAATATTTCCTTTAAATTAATTTATTATTTCAAAGAATGAGAATAGCTACCTTTTATCAAGCATTTACTATATTATATTATATGTCCTATATTAAGATAGATTACATAGATTATCTAATTCAACTTCTGTAGCAACTCTGTGAGGTTAGTGTTATTATGTCTATTTTACAGGTGAGGAAACTGAGGTTAGAGAAATTAAGTGACAAAAGCCACATCTGTCTGAATCCAGAGCCTATAGCCTTAACTACTATGCATCTTTTAAGTGTCCTCAGTAAAAGAGTTTAATTTTAGGTATTTAGAAATTTCAGTTATGTCATATAGCTTCCTTTAGTTCTTGAAGAACAGAAGATAAATGAGGCATTAGTTAATTTTATTTGATAGCAAATAGTACTCAGGAGTAAATTTTGGAATTTTTCAGCTCATGCCTTATTTGGTACTGGACATTCTGCAAGATTATCCAGGACTTCCTGGACTTTTTGTGGCCTGTGCTTACAGTGGAACATTAAGGTATGTACTATGACACTAATAATACATGGTTTCCCTGTTGAAATTTTTCTTTTGATATTGGATATTTGGGAGGGTAAAGCTGAATTCTAGACATGGGTACAAATGGCCCAAAGGAGGCAATCTTCTCCAGTATCATCCCTTTTGGGCTGACACTAATCTCTATGGGCTAGCAGTCTGTCATCATCAGTCTCCACTTTTAATTTGGTTCCTTACTATCTACAATATATCCTATAGGGTCATGGTTATGATGGTCAGTTGATGGAAGCTTTCTCTGATTATGACAAATGAGTACCTACAGCCTTGGTTTAAATATACATGTAGCTAAAGCATAGTCAAATGGAAAATTAGAATTAAAACCTCCTATTTACATGCTGAATAATATACACTGTCCAAAGAATCTGGTTTTGTGTTTGAACTTATTCATTGTATGTTCTTTCTGTGTTCTCTCCAGGGAATTCTTATTATTAACATGTACAGCATATGATAATGAGGAACCAGGAGATTAATATTATGGATATTTATTGCATATATTAGTGAGGACTTATGACAATCCTTTCTATGCAAAAAGGAAAATATGTTTTGAAGTTATCATATTGATAATACTATGTAATCTATGCAGATTCTTTCCATAGACTCTGAGAAATAATTGCAAAACGGAAGCAACATTACATTATCCTTTCTCACTACTAAGCCTCTGGATGTTGCGTGAATCATTTTTGGATAACACCTTCCAGAAAGAGGATGCTCTGATCATTAAAGATAATATAGCAGAAATCTGGTTATATTTCAGAAGTAACGATTTGTTTTTCCATTTCTTATTCCCACTTAAAGTATTATTAAAGTTAAAATATTATAAAACAAAAGTTGTGTTTTCCCTTACAGCACAGTGTCCTCCAGTATTAATGCCTTAGCAGCAGTGACTGTGGAAGATCTAGTCAAACCTAACTTCAGATCTCTTTCAGAAAGATGCCTCTCTTGGATTTCCCAAGGAACTAGTAAGTTTTCATGTTCGCAATTCCATTTCAGATCTGGGAGATGATTTTTAGAGATACCAGAAATTCTTTTCCATAGAAGGTACAAAGTAAGAACCTCTGAGTTTAAATACAGAGACACATGCATGCCTACAACATATTTACCATCAAAATTCAGGAGGCATGTCAAACAGTTAATTGTCAGAGCCCACAAAGAGCAATTTCCAGGGATCTTATTTGGCTCTCCTTTCCTACCTCTTCCTATCCTGAAACTGTTAAACTTCTTAACCACAAAAGAAAATTCAACACTTTTCCTTTTCAACTTTAGACTACTATTTTAATAAATATTCTTAGTTTGATACCAAGGGCCACACTTTTTCCATATTACCTAATAAGGAGCTGTCATTTTAAGGTAATAGTCTGCGTGTATGAATTGAAAATAAAGAAACAGAGCATTATAATTTTTGACCCAAATTGATTGTCCTGGAGATCACCCATAAAATTGGGCAAAGAATGCTCAACTTCTATTCTTATAGAACTTTATTTATTAGAGGTTAAAAATCAACTTGAATGGAAATATTTAAAGGCCTCTGGTTCCCAAACATCCCAAATGTGATATGCGACTCAAAGAAATCTGTCCAGTGTACTTCCTTATTTTGACCTCTTAGGTATACATGTCTTAGAATGAATGACTAGGAAAATTTTTTTAAAAAGAATTTTTAACTTTAGCAAAATAACACTAATAGACTGTCAAAGAAATTGTAAATAATACTCTGTTTCGAGCCATAATTCTATATATAATTGCGTAGCCTGCAATAAATACTTAATTTATATTATTTATTGTCCCCTAAATTTAAATAGTATTGCATCATTTTATTATGTACCCAGTTTTAATCCTGGAACATAATTTCAGAATGACACAATGCTTTCTGAAGAGTATTTAGACTGGGTCATTACAAGATTATTGAAGCTGGGTGGTTTAGTGGAATGAATACAAGCATTTGAAGCCAGTCAAACCTAATCTTGCTTCATCAATTTGCTTGCATTAGGCTTGAGTAAACCCAAAAACCTCTGTTTCTTTATATGGAGAATAGGGGAAAAAACTTCACCTTGCAGGGATGCTATGAAGTTTAGAGATAATTCATATAAAACAAGAGGCACTGACTAGTGCTCAGAGAATGATGCTGCTGATGATTAATGAGATTTATATTGTTATTATTTTGAGATATTTACAGTAAGGACATCATAGAGAAGAACATGGCAGATGATTTGACTGTGTTTCTAATGACTTTGAATACCATAGTCACAGTGGTGACCATTCATGAGCTGTCAAACGGAGAAGAACCAAGCTAAGCATGTTGGAAACACTATTTATATTAGGATCCAGAGGCATAAAAAATTGTTGCAATAAGAACTTTTTGTAAAAAATTAATATCAGGTTTTCCATTTAGGTGCAATAAGATTATTTACCCAATATACTTAACAAAGGTGTTAGGGTTAGTGTAAGTAAGATGATGTAATATAAGGAATGCACTAATTTTATGATGAGCAAATATCTCATCTATTTCTTCTATATTTTGAATTTAGGGATAGTGTGGGAAATTATATTGACTGACTTCTGGTGATGTTTTGCTGAATAGAAGCCTTTAAAAATAAAATATGTAGGGAGGTAAATTTTCTTATAATTTAAATACTAAAACATGTGCTTGGAGAAAATCTGGAAAATACCGAAAGCCAAAAAACAAACAAACAAAAATATCCAATAATCTGACCACCAGTGATGACTTGAAGATTTTTATAAATGAGTTTGGGGAAAACAATTCAGTACAAGGAAGAATGTAATACTTGTCTCAAAGCTGCCTTTCTTTGCTCCTTAACGAGAAAGGCTTAGGGCTGTTAGTGGAGATTATGAGAGAGTTAAAGGTCCTAAAACACACCTTGGTGTGGATTGCTACTTCCCAGGGGAAATGAACACTTAAAGTCAGACGACTCTAGTTTCTGATATTTATTACGCCCTTCCCGTACCATGTTGTAAAGAGCAGAGCTGAATTGTATCCTCTTTTTGTCAAACTGAAAACAGAGACCTGAGCTTTCCTTTATGAAAAAAAAAAAATGTTGATGGATGATTGGATTAAGAACATAATAGTTCTTAGCATTAAAATCCCTGTAGTTAATTCTGAACACACAGTGTAAATATATATATGCTTTACTGTTAAAGTGTACAGCTGAAACTTATTGGATTTCTTTAACCAATGTCACCATAAAAAAAAAAAAATCCCTGTAGTTAATTCTAAAGATTTTTTTTTAAACTTATGTAACCTAATGTAATTAATCCGTGGACGTAATGTCATGGTTTTCTTTCTCCTTTACACACTGCTGACCCTGTAGGAAAACACCCCCTTCCTTTTTTTCTGGCTCTGATGTGTGTGACCATTCTTCACCACAGTTGTATTACTCATTTTGAATCAAAGGTGCAGTAGCTTATTCTATTGAGAATTCTAATCCTCTGGGTCTGGATTTTACACTGGCTTTTTCATTGTCCATCTAGGTGTACTGTTTGGAGTCCTGTGTATTGGAATGGCTGCACTCGCATCACTAATGGGAAGTGTGTTGCAGGTAAGAGCGGACCCTTAAAGCTTTGAGTCATAATCACTAAATTTTTTTCTTTTTAATATTGATGTGACTATCTCTCCAGACTTCTCTTTATATATGCCTACACATAGACATATCAAGGAACAGAGTGACTAAATCCTTAAAAATTCTTTTAACTTTCTATTTTGAGATAGGTATAGATTTACATGTAATTGTAAGAAATAATACAGAGATCTCATATACCCTGTACCTGGTTTCCCTCAATGATAACATCTTGCAAAACAATAGTACAATACCACAACCAGGATGTTGACATTGATACAGTCAAGAGATGGAACATTTCCATCACCACAAGAATCCCTCATACTGCCCTTTTATAGTCACACCTACTTCCCTCCTGTCCCTACTTCCTTCTAACCCCTGACAACAAGCACTAATTTGTTCTCCATTTCTATAACTTTATCAAGAATGTTATATAAATGGAATCATATAGTATGTAACCTTTTGAGATTGGCTTTTTTCACTCAGCATAATTCTCTGGAATTCATCCAGGTTGTATATATGAATAGTTGGTTCCTTTTTATTGACGTTGGTTCCTTGTTGTTGGATACTATTCTCTGGTATGGATGTGCTACAGTTTGTTTAAACCATTTACCTATTGTAAGGACATGTGGGTTGCTTCTAGTTTTGTGCTATTATGAGTAAATCTGCTGCCAATGTTCATGTATGAGTTTTTGTGTGAACTTAAGTCTTCATTTCTTTGGAATAAATGGCCAAAGGCACAATTGCTGAATGGTGGTTGCATGTTTACTTTTAAAGGAAACTGACAAACTATTTTCCAGAGTGACTGCACCATTTTACACCATTAGCATCTATGAATGGTCCAGTTTCTTCACTTCCTTTCCAGCATTTAGTAAGGTCACTATTTTTTATTTTAGCCATTCTGATAGATGTAGAGTGATTTCTCATTGTGGTTTTAATGTGCATTTTCCTGATGGTTAATGATGTCAAACATTTTTTCATTTATTTACCAACCGTATATCTTCTTTCCTAAAATGTCTCTTTATATCTTTTGCCCATGTTCTGATTGAATTGTTTGCTCTTTTACTGTTGAGTTTTGAGTATTCTTTATATATTCTAGATGATAGCTCTTTGTGGTTTACAGATATTTTCTCACTCTGTAGTTTGTCTTTTCATCCTCTTAATAGTCTTTTACCGAGCAAAATTTTATTTTGAATAAGTCCAAATTATCAAGTTGTCTTCTTATAGATCATACTTTTGATGTCAATTCTAAGAACTCTTTGCCTTGAAAATATTGAAGATTTTCTCCTATGTTTCTTTTCTAAAAGTTTTACAGTTTTACATTTTATATTTATATCCATGATCCAGTTAGAGTTAATTTCTGTGTAAAGTATGAGACTTAGGTGGACATCCTTTTTCCTCCCTCTCCCTATGGATGTCGACTTACTCCACCACCACTTGTTGAAAAGGCTGTCTCTTTCATTGAATTGCCATTGCACCTTTGTCAAAAATCATTTGGACACATTTATGTGTGCCTATTTCTGGTTTGTATATTCTTTTCCGTAGATCTATGTGTCCATTCCTCTGGCAATACTACAGCCTTGATTACTACAGTTTTATAATGTCTTGAAATCAGGAAGACTGAGTCCTACCACTTTAACCTTATTTTTCAGAATTGTTTTAGACATTCTAGTTCCTTTCCCTTTCCACGTAAAGTTAAGAATAATCTTCTGTATATCTAAAAATAATCTTCATAAAATTTGGTAGGATTACATTTAACCTATGTATTGATTTGGGGAGAATTGATATCTTTACTATGTCGAACCTTTCAGTTCATAAGCATAGTATATCTTTCCATTTATTTGTATCTTCTCTGATTTTTTTCATCACCATTGTGTAATTTTAATTATACAAGTTCTATTAGTTTGATTTACACCTGAGTATTTTATTTTTTGAGTGAATGTAAATGGTATCATATTTTGAATGTTGATGCCTATGTCCATGTGCTCATTAATATATAGAAATACAATTGATTTTTGTATATTTATCTTATAGCCTGTGACCTTGCTGAATTTACTTGTTAGTAATTGGGATTTTCCACATGGATAATATCATCTTCAAACAGGGACATTTTTATTTCTTCCTTTCAATCCGTATGTATACATTTTATTTTCTTATTGCACTGGCTTCAGCTTCCACATCATGTTGAATAAGAGTAGTAAAAGTGGACACCCATCCCTCATTCCCCAATCTGAGTGAAGAAAGTATTCAGTCTTTCATTCTTAAATATAATGTTAGCTGTAGGTGTTTTGTAGATGCCCTTTACTAAGTTAAGGAAATTTCCCTCTATTTCTGTTTTTCTGAGAGGTTTTATTATGAATGAGTGTTGAATTCTGTCATATTTTTCTGTATCAATTGATCTAATCATATGATTTTCTTCTTTAGCCTGTTGATATGGTGGATTACATTGATTGATTTTTCAAATATTGAACTAGCCTTGCATACCTGGAATCAACTTCACTTGGTCATGTTGTATAATTATTTTTATATATTAATGAATTCTATTTGCTAATACTTTGTTAAGGATTGTTACATTTATATTCATGAAAAATATTAATATGTAGGGATTTTTCTGCTTTCATTTTTTGTGAAGTGTGTGTGTGTTTCCATTATCTTTATCTGGTTTTGGTATCTGTGTCATGCTAGCTTCATAATATAAATTGGAAAGAATTCTTTCTTACTTTCTGGAAGATATTATGTAAAATTAGTATTAAGTATTCTTTAAATGTTTGGTAGAATTCTCTAGTGAAACCATCTAAACCTGGAGATTTCTTTTTTGAGTGTTTTAAAAATATGAATTCAATTTCCTTAATTGTTATAGGGCTGTTCAAATTATCGATTAAATAATGGGCGAATTGTGGTAGTTTGTGTTTTCAAGAAATTGGTCCATTTCATCTGAGTTACCAAATTTATGTGTAGAGAGTTTTTATTCCCTAGCCTTTTCATGTCTGCAGAATCTGTAGTGATAGACTCTGTTTTATTTCTAATATTGGTAATTTTGTCTTTTCTCTCTCTTTTTTTAAGTCTTGCTAGAGGTATGTTAATTTAATTGATATTTTCAAAGAACTAGCTCCTTATTTCATTGATTTTCTGTATTGTTTTTCTGTTTTCAAGTATTGAATTTTACTCTTATCTTTATTATTTTCTTCCTTTTGATTGCCTTGGGTTTATTTTTCTCTACTTGAACTAGAACCTTAGATTACTGATTTGAGAGTTTTTTCTTTTTTTATAATGTGTGCACTTATTGTTAGAAAGTTTCTTCTCAACACTAGTTTAGCTGTATCCCACAACTTTTAATATTTTGTATTTTCAATTTTTTTGAGATGTATTTTTCTTTGAGATGGTTTACATCGAAGTATGTGATTTAGTTTCCAAGTGTTTAGAGATTTTTCTGTTTTCTTTACCTTTCTGCTAGGATTTCTAGTTTCATCTCAGTGTGGTCAGAAAAGACATTTTGTGTAATTTTAATTCAAGCAAATCTATCTGCACCATATTTTTCAACAGCATTTGCTCACTTGATGTCTTCGTATCACGTTTTGGTAATTCTCATAATATTTCGAACTTTTTCATTATTATTATATTTGTCGTAGTGATCTGTGATCAGTGATCTTTGATGTTACTATTGTAATTGCTCTTTTGGGGAGCCACGAACTGCACCCATATAAGACTGCAGATGTAATCAATAAATGTGTGTGTTCTGACTGCTCCGCTGACCAGCAGTCCTCTCATCTGGATCCCTCTCCTCGGCCCTCGCTATTCCCTGTGACACAACAATGTTGAAATTAGGCCAGTTTACTAACCCTGCAATGGCCTCTGTGTGTTCAAGTGAAAGGAAGAGTCATACATTTCTCACTTTCTATTGAAAACTAGAGACGATTAAGCTTAGCGAGGAAGGCACATGGAAAGATGAGATAGGCTGAAAGGTAGACCTCTGGCACCAGACAGACACGTTGTGAATGCAAAAGAAAGATTTTCAAAGATAATTAAAAGTGCTACTCCACTGAGCACATGATATGCTGATATGGAAAAGGTTTTAGTGGTCTGGAGAGATCAAACCAGCCACAACATTCTCTTAAGTCAAAGCCTAATCCAGAGCAAGGCCCTAACTCTCTTCACTTCTATGAAGGCTGAGAGAGGTGAGGAAGCTGCAGAAGAAAAGTTTGAAGCAAGCACAGTTTCGTTTATGAGGTTTAAGGAAAGACGCCCTCTCCAAAGCATAGAAGTTGTGAGAAGCAACAAGTGTTGATTTAGAAGCTGCATTAAGTTATCCAGATGATCTAGCTAAAATAAGTAATAAAGGTGGCTACACTAAACAACAGATTTTCAATGTAGATAATACAGCCTTATATGGATGCCAATACGATAGAAGAGATAGATAGCTAGAGAGAAGCCAGTGCCTGGCTTCAGGACTTCAAAGACAGGCTGACTCTTGTTAGAGGAAAATGCAGCTGGTGACTTTAAATGGAAGCCAATGTTCATTTACCCTTCCAAAAATCCTAGGGCTCTTAAGAATTATGCTAAGTCTACTCTGCCTGTGCTATACAAATGGAACAACAAAGCCTGGATGATAGCACATTTGTTTACAACATGGTATACTGAATATTTTAAGCCCACTGCTGAGATGAGATCACTGCTCAGAAAAAGAGATTCCTTTCAGATGTTACTGCTCATTGACAATGCACCTGGTCACCCCAGAGCTCTGATGGAGATGTGCAAGGTTAATGTTGTGTTCATGACTGCTAACACAACATCCATTCTGCAGCATGTGGGTCAAGGAGTAATTTCAACTTTCAGGCCTTCTGATTTAAGAAATAACATTTTTAAGGCTATAATGGACATAGTGATTCCTTTGATGGATCCGGGCAAAGTAAATTAAAAATCTTGTGAAAAGTATTCACCACTCTAGATGTCATTAAAAGCATTCGTGATTCATGGGAAGAGGTCAAAATATCAACATTAACTGGAATTTGGAAGAAGCTGATACCAACCCTTATGGATGACTTTGAAGGGTTCAAGACTTTAGTGGAGGAAGTAACTGCAGATGTGGTGAAAGAGCGAAAGAAGTAGAATTAGAAGCGGAGCCCGAAGATGTGACTGAATTGCTGCAATCTCATGATACAAATAATGGATGAGGAGTCGCTTCTTAGGAATGAGCAAAAAAAAAAAAGTAGCTTCTTGAGATGTAATCTGCTTCAGGTGAAGATGCTGTAGAGACTTGAAATGACAACAAAGGATTTAGAATATCACACAGACTTAGTTGATAAAGCAGCAGCAGGGTTTGAGAGGATTGGCTCCAATTTTGAATGAAGTTCTGCTCTGGGTAAAATGCTATTGAATAGCGTTGCATGCTACAGAGAAATCATTCATGAAAGGAAGAGTCAATTGATGTGGCAGACTTCGCTGTTGTCTTATGTTAAAATATTGTCATACCACCCCGATCAGCAGTAGCCACCAACACTGAGGCAAGATTCTCCACCAGCAAAAAGATTGTAACTTGCTGAAGGCTCCAGCAGAGGTTAATATTTCTTAGCAATAAAGCATTTTTTAAATTAAGATATGAACATTGTTTTTATATAATAGCTGTAATGCTATTACAGCTTAATAGACTACAGTATAGGGTAGACATAACTTTTATATGCAGCGGTAAACGAAAAAATTTGTGTGACTTGCTTTTCTGTGATAGTCACTTTATTGCAGTGGTCTGAAACCAAACCCACAAAGATCTTCGACATATGCCTATAGTTTGATCTCTATGTGATTATATGAATGAATTAGGTCTAGAAGCTCTCAGCTTATCCGGCACACCTAAACCATAACTAATAAAACTCCTCTGAGTGTGTTTTCAGCCATAATCTGCATTATTACTTATAGCTCTTATTGTAGTTGATTACCTTTTTTTCCTGTATCAGCTCTGGCCTGAGCATGTACAGTAAAATATTCTAGGAGAGTCATCATAGCTCCAAGACAGTTCTTCCTGGCTTCATCTCTAACCAAGGTCTTATTTCTTTGACAGGTATTTTTGGGGGGCACATTCCTTATATCTCCAAAATTGGCTCATAGATCACACTGTCGCAGCTTGCTCATAGGCCATGTGACTTCTTTTACATTTTGCACTGAAGTCTGTCTCCCTTCCTCCTGGACTCTGCTTTGTGAACTGACTCCCTTAGTATCATATCCCGAGTCCTCATCCTCCTCAAACACATTCTCTGTCACCAGTATTCACTATCCTTCCCCAGCCCATAAGGTAGGCTTTTGTTTTGTGGACAAATTAATGTGTTCTTGATCCTTATTTTATGGTTTTGTCCACTCTTAAAAACTAGCTATTTGATTATTGGGAATACAAATCTCTTGAAAGTTTTAGCTATTTGCATTTCTCCATTCTTCACATTGTGAATTTTCTTTTCTCTATCATGATTTTGGCATCTATACATCAAAGGTTAAAATTAGTCAATTAGGTTTTAAACCTCTTTCTACATGATTTGATCAATCTTTTTTTTTTTAATCACGTTTTTCATTTTAGATCCATACTTAGGGAACCAAGGATGACATTGGGTTTCTTTGCCATCTGTGATCACTTACCAGTATTCATTACAGTCTTGTTTTGAGGAGGATTTTGAGACTATCAAAGCACACAGAAGCGATGTGATTATTAACTTCTACAAGAAGAAGGCTGGGAGGAGTAGTGTCACTCTTGACTGATGCATTTAGATAGGGGCTCCCATGGTCTCATGATTCTCCACCTTCCTTATATTTTGCTACCCTTATTGAGGGTACCCAAAGGAACATATAGATACTTCAGACTAAGAAGCAGAAGCTTCCAGGTTCTAATGATCTCTTTGCCATGCTTTTCAGAAGGTTGAACACATTAAATCCTCATCCTGATTAATTTGAAACATTTTAACTTTGTATTTGAGATATCTAATTGCTGACTTTTTATCATTTTCATAGGCAGCATTGAGCATATTTGGCATAGTTGGTGGACCACTTCTGGGCTTGTTTGCTTTGGGCATTTTGATTCCCTTCGCCAACTCAACTGTAAGTATAAAGAATGAATATGTATAAAGCTTTCTTTCCCAAATACAATAGCAGCTCTATAATTTTTTCTCAGTTGCAAAGATGTGGTTCCAATGATATCTGTTATTAGTGACTTTCTCAGTGACTTAAGTTACTTATATCGACTTTGCTGGGGTGTAGAATGAAGTACTATGCACTGAGACCCTGCATGTGTGAAGCTAAATGAAAACTGCCAAAACAGCATAGTGCAATTTCAGATATTCGCAATGTAACTGAAGGTAACATTTCTTGTGCACTTATCTTTTTGCCCTTCTTGAAAATTAATCATTAACGTTTAAAGAAGGAGATTGCCAGACTCTGATATGTGAAAGTTAAAGGCAGTAGAGCTGAGGATACCTGTGACTATCCAGTTTACATCAGAGAGAAGCAATAAGATCTTCACCACGTTGGCCTGAAAGTTTCTACTCCTGATATTTAAGGCTGTAGCTCCAACATTATAACATGGGTTCTAGCCCCAAAGGGAATAGTATCCAAAAGAGGGAATATGTCTGTTCTTCTACAAAGATATAACTGTGCTTCAAAGAATTAAAATGTTTGGAATAAATGAAATTGAAATTATTTCTCTGAAAGGCAGGAGAAAGTCTACTGATTTAGTCCTGGTATAAGGTGTAGTTCAGGGAAAACTGATGATAATGTACATGGTTGATTCAACAGATGGAGAACAACCATAGAACTATGACTTTACATTTAGAATTTCGTTTTCCTCATAATGCATTAGGAATTAGTAGGCAGATACTAATAAGGGCTTTATGTCATCATTATTAATAATAATTCTCAGTGAAATATATGAAAAGCTAGTTTGGTAGAAATTAATTATAATGAAAGAGAATAGTTCGTGTACACCTCAGAATGTTAAAGTTTTGATTAGATGCTTTGTGTTATGAGGTACATAGTAGTTTGTTGATTGTATGAAAAATTTTAAAAGGACTGACTTTTGGTTTTAGACATTTATTTCCTGCACGAGTTGCTCCAGAAAAGCTATAGGCGACTAGGTCCAGCATGCCTCTTTTCAGGGAAGTAAGGCGCTATTACTTTTATTAAAAAGGGAAGTATCTCTTTTTACTATATTCACGTTTTTCAACCTTATCTTGGAGTGGTCTTCCTCCTTCCTGCCCTCTCTCCCTCCCTCTTTCCTTCCCTCTGTCTCTCTTTACTTCCTTTTCTTCCTTTACTTCTCATTACCTTTCCCTTCCTCTTTTTTCCCCTCCCATTCATTAAATCATTCCTTTATTTGTTCAATGAATATTTACAAGATTAGAACACTCCTGGGAGTTGAAAGCAGTGAATATTTCTGCCCTCGTGGGTATTATAATTTTGTGTACCCTTGATCAAGTCATGCATAGTGCTGAGAGCAAGCAAGTCTGGCCTGTCACAAACTAGCCACCCTACTATTCCAACCTCCCATTGTTCAAAAATATTTGTTGTGTATGCTTTCTTCTTCATAGTCTGTTGCTCGTATGGCATGCCGTTTGTTCACAGATTAAATAAAAATAGAGGGAACAATTGGCCTGGAGTCATCTACGAGACTGTTGTGGTTATTTGGGTGTGGAGAAGGAGACCAGAACAGAGTGCTGGCCACGGAAACTGAGTGGAACGAATGAAAATATGAGACATATGAAAAAGAAAAATGGGCAGGAATTGGTGACTGGCTAGATAGGGATATGAAAAAGTGGAATGAGATTACAGAGTCCCCACAGCTCTGGGCAAAAGGGGCCCATGCTGCCCTTGACAAGAGGCAGGGATCTTGCAAGGGAGAATAATTTTAGGATGAAAGCTGGTACATTTGCTTTAGACCATGTTGAGCTTGACCTTCTAATGTTAATTTTCATCTCAAAGCAAACTATATTATTTTTCCTTTAAAAGCACTCTTATTTTGCAGGGTGCGCTTACTGGCCTGCTGGCTGGATTTGTTGTTTCTCTTTGGGTTGGAATTGGAGCTCAACTTTATCCCCCACCTCCTGAGAGAAGTATGCCACTAAGCCTTGAAACCTATGGCTGTAATAGCACACACAACGGGTCAAATTGGATGACAACCACAGAAATTCCATTTTCTACTAGTGCTTTTCAAGTAAACAATGTTGTAAGGTATTGAATTAAGCTTTATAATGTCATATTTTTAAAAAATGTATGTGACAAGTAAAGAACCCTAGTTGCTTTTGTCTTGCCTGCAACACTGTGATTTTACTTAATTCTGAAATGCATAGAGCCCATGTGGCTTTTTGGCTATAATATTTTGTTCAGAAATAGCAAAAAAAATTGCCTTATTTTCTTAATCTCAATAGAAACTTCCGCTTCACCTACAGATCCAAGACCACTTGAATAGTAACAACAAAAAAAATTCCGTTATGGGTAAATGCTACTAAATACCTGCTCTGGTTGAATGAAAAAGTGTCTTTGTCAACTGAAAAACCTTTAGAATGAAAAGCTCAATTATAAAAGTAACATTGCATACATAGTCTTTGAAGTACAGCCTTTACTGACTAAAAGCTACAATTATCTAAATATGTGGGAAATGGCTATTTGTTCAGTTTTAAAGACTCTAAATCTTTAGAGCACTAGCAATGAGTTGCAGGTGTGATCTTCCTCCCAGAGTTTTCAGTATGCAATATACTTTTGAGCTTCTCGATACTGATGTCCGATTTAATGAAATGATGAAGACCTGTTGGTAGATGAGTGTTCTATTGTATAGTGGGTGTGAGGACAAGCCTTGTGTAGTGGGTATACAGTTAACCCATGAACAATACTAATTTGAACTGTGCAGGTTCACTTATATGTGGATTTTTTTCAATGACTATGTACAATACTGTAAATGTGTGTTCTTTCCTTATGATTTTCTTACTAACTTTCTTTTCTGTAGTTTATTGTAAGAATATAGTATAGAATACATATAACATACAAAATATGTGTTCATTAACTGTTCATATTATTGGTAAAGCTCCTGGTCAACAGTGGGCTATTTGTAGTTAAGTTTTGGGGGCAGTCGAGAGTTATGTGCAGAGTTTCAACTGTGCAGGGGCTAAGTGCCCTAAACTCCAGTGTTGTTCAAAGGTCAGTTGTATAAATGCTTAGCCTTTAGGCATAAATGCCATGGATATGTCCAAGGAATGCAAAGTGGAGGCCACTGACCCCAAACTATTGCCCTGGTTTCATCTTTCCTAGAACGAAAGCATTAGAGAATCATTCCCTTTGGATCAAGACATGGTATCTCCTTAAAATGAACACAATCCTGAGAGAGGGAATGTGACCCTTATAATTAGTGATTCATGTCCTGGACGGAATTCAGCTACGAGAATGCTTGTTAGTGAGAGTTCAAGGCTGGTAAAGTCTGTATGGGCAGAGAGAAAAGGTAGTTCCAGAGTCTGGGGCATATTTAGGTGAGGTTTGACTAGGTGGGCTGCTATGGGCAGAGGGGTAAAGAGATGCAGGGAGCAATCTGGACAAAGCACTAATGGGGGATCAGGAAGTCCTTAGAGAGAGTCAGAAAGGGAGAAAAGATTAATGGAAGGATAAGTGGGAGAATGTTCAAGACGTTCTTCTTGTTTCACAATTTTGCTTAGCATTTATCCTGATTATGTAAATATCTCTCTTAATTTAAGAATCTAAGGCAAAATGATTATTCGAATTCCTGAAACAAATTAATTTCCTGAGGTTTACTGTGTGCCTGTACCGTAATAATCACTTTTATATTTATAAAATACATATTTGTAAATTTATATATTTATAAGATATAAACTCATATCTTTATAAAATACCTCAGCTAATAAACAAGAATTTTTGAGCATGAACTATATACTCAGTCCTGGGCTGGCCATTTATATTATATTCATAAAAAGTCTTCCCCTCCCATTCACCGTGGTTCTTGCCTTGCAGGAAATTATATTAGTAATTTATAATATGCACAGAATAGTTAACTCAGTAAACACAATGAGTATAATAATTAGCTCATGGTAAATAGCTAATAAATACTTGAAAAATAATTGTTAAAAGTGTGCAAGAGGAGTCAATGATACAGTTGAAGATGAATATTCAGATCCCAGTTCAAATGTCACTTCCTCACACAGGCTTTCTCTGACCACACATTAGAATAGTTCCTTCTTTCCACTCTGTTAATGTCATATTACCTTGCTTTATTTTCTGTATAGCACTTTCCATTAGTGAAAATTACATTTATTAATTAGTTTACTTGTTTATTGTATTTCTCTCCCCATTCGAATGTAAATTTTCCGAGAGCAGGAATCTCATCTACCTTTTTTTATGGTAGACTTTCTAGTGACTTGAACAGTGCCTGGTATATAAAGCAGAGTCGAATGAATACACGTGGACATTTGGTATTATAGTATCCGGTCAAGGTTAAGTCTTACTTTTAATTCCTCATTCAATAAGATAAAATTGGAATAGCAGATCATGACATTAAAAACAGATTATTATATTTTGACTTTGCCCATGAGGATTATTGACACATACTCTTAGTGGCTAGTAGCATTACGTGAAATCTACAGTTATGCTTCTGCTCTCTCTTAGGACTCCACTGATGGATAACTGGTATTCTTTATCATATTTATACTTCAGCACTCTTGGAACTTTGATAGCATTATTTGTGGGAATGCTTGTCAGTCTACCAACAGGTAACTAAACATTAGTATTATATTTACCTCCGTATCAGTTTTTACTATACCTATTTTATAGATACTTATGTCATTTCACTATAGTCCTATTAACAACTAGTTTAATGACTTGTTCCATTTTACTCATGGGAAATTTGAGAGACTGAACCTGAAAGCAGAAAACTCATCTTTATTTGAATCTTTGTTCTGCCATTTACTAGCTGCATGAACTTGGAGAAGTCTGTACAACTACTCTGAGCCTTAGCTATCTTTTGTGTGAAATGAGAATAATAATGATTGACTTGCCTATCTCACAGGTTGCTTGATGACAAAAATAAAATGCTTGAAAAAATCGTATGTAGCTACTACAGTGCTAGGGATTTTACACACATTTTTACAACAACCCCGTGTCATGAGCTTTTCATTGTCCCATACCGACCTTTGTAAACCGTAAAGAAGTATACACAAGTTAGGAGTAATAATTGCAATCTTTATATATTAACATAGTGTGAAGGCTATTTTCAGATGCTCATGAACTTTTTAAAAAATAATTTAAAAAAACAAACTGATAATACATATAGTATACACTGCTCTGTTGGATTGCTATACAGCTGTTCTCCTGGGACTTCATTTTGTCCTCATTTTGTTAATTCTTTTGGTCTACATCCTAGGATGGATTCCCTACTGCCTGTATCTCATTATTCCTAGTTCTTGTTTATTCCCTTAATTGAATGGAGCACATCCTATAGCACTTTCCTAAGAAAGGATGGATGAGAGAAGAGATTTTGGAAATGATGAATGTCTGGAAAAAATGTCTTTAATTCTCCTTTATACTTGATTGTTTGAGTAGAGAATTTAGGCTGAAAATAACCTTCTTGTTTCTTAGAGGATGTCATAATTTTCTTCTAGCTTATTTACTATGTGCTGTCGAGAATGTTAAAGCCATGCTACCCGTTGACCTTTGTTTGTGATCCATTCCACAATGACTGCCTGGTCCTAGGCCCGCAGTGAGGTCCTTTCAATCTGATGACCCATGTCCTTCATTATGAGGGCATTTTCCTATATTCTTTCTTTTGTAACTTCCTGCCATTTTCTGTTCTCTTTCTGGAAACTCCTGTTAGTCAAATGTTTGCATCTTGGACAGTTCTTCTAATGTTCTTATCTTTTCTCTCCTGTTTTCCAACTCTGTGTCTTTTAGGTCTACTACATGGAATGTATTTTCAATTACTTTTTCAATAATTCTCAAAGGAGCAGTCTGATCCAGTCTTGAGAATAGTCTGTAAGGGAAGGAGGGCAGGTAGGAGGCTATTGCAGTAATCCAGGTGAGCGATCACAGTGGCTCAGACCAGAGTAGTAGTGTGGAGTTGGTGAAAAGTGCTGGGCTCTCTGAGTTCCTACATACCCTCAAGCATATACATCCATAGCAGCCAAACTAGGAGAAGGCAACGCTATCAAACGTGTAATAACTAGTTAGAAATCCTACACTTTATCAAACATGTAATAACTAGTTAGAAATCCTACACTTTGTCCAAGTACATGTGCTATCTCTGTTTGCTTTATGTTACAAAGCTACTAGCATTGTAACATTTTACAGAATCCTACTACCAATCACTGTTTTCTGGCACCTGGATAGCACTGTCTTTCAAACTTCTGATACTTGTATTTATAATTAATAAGTTATATCGATAATTACTAGTGATATTAATATAATTACATTATAATTATGTTAATTATAATATCGTTATATATTATCATGTATAATTATTATACATTTATAATAAAGTTTGTAGCTATTTGTTATCTCTCAGTTTTAAACTATTCTCTTTCTTTTCAAAAAGGACTGTGATTTTTCTCATAAATAAAATTACCAACACAGTAGGTTTATTCTCTCATCTGTTTTGATATATTTTAAGACAGATTTTAAACTTTTTTCACTGGTAACCTAATTGTTCAGATATGGAATACACCTAGCTGATCTTCATGTTCTGTTTGATCTTTGATCCTTATTCAAGCCGTTTTTTTTCTTTAAGAATAGGGTATTAAAGAATTCCTTTTTCTTTTCCTTAAATGCTTTGGTTCTGATAATCATATACAATAATATATTTTGTTTTAAAAAGTAATTCTCTCTGCAGTGAGCAGGCATCCAGTGATAAAAAACACAACTTCATGAATTTCATAAATAATTCATTCCTACTCCACAGCATCAGTGAGCACCTTGGGGAAAAAAAATCTAGAAACTTAAAATTCTGAAGCTCCTTGGGAAATATATTTTAAAATCATCTGTAGGATACTAGGAGTCTGTAAGAATTCAGACCAGAGAGACTTGGCGGGCCTTTCAGTTTCACCTAACCATTACTATGCACAATGAGTGTGTCTCTTATCGGAAAAGTAGGGTAATTCCCTAAGTAGACTGTAAGCTATGAGTGCAGTGCTTGTTTTATTCATCTCTGCCTCTCCAGCACCTGGTAGAGTCTTTAGTACATGGTAGGCACTCAACAATGTTGAGTGAATGAATTTAAAGTTGACCCCATCTCCAGGACAGTAAAGGTTCCCATAATTAGAAGTCTAGTATTTTTCACCAAAGTGGTGGTTCTCAAACATTAGAGGTCATAATGATCACTTCAGAAATTTGGTAAAAATCAGGAGTCAGTGGCCCCACCCCAGAGGTTCAAATTGGGTCAATACAGGTTGGAGTCCAGGAATCTGCATTTTAAGTACATCTAAATGATTTGGGTAGAGGCAGTTTGAGAACCGCTCTTTGAGATACACAGTTTTTAAAGCATCCTCTTTGATCCACAAATAAAATACCAAACCAAAGAATAATTTTTGTCAAGCAAAACCTTAGGGAAGAGGAATTGGATCAAACATGAATCATCATACTGATTTTCACTGAAATAATTTATTTAACAATTCATAATTTCCTACATTTCTTCATGCACATCTACATTCACAGCCACAAAAATTGGGGAAAGGCAACTCCACTGTCTGGAGCAGAGGCAGATGGTTTGATATTTTATTGATAGATCATGAAGGATGCTTTTAAACCAGTTTCTCCACCAATATTGAGCCAGACGACTCTTTCTCTAGTTGAGTACCAGATGAAGCAGTTGGCTTGCATTTATCTTTAAACACTGAACTCATTTATCACAAGGAGAGCCTTGCAGAATATGAGACTGACTGAGGGAAGAGAAACGGTGGACTGTCTCCAGAACTATTTAAAAGATTCTTATTCTCTTTGTGTTTTATGAGCACATAGAATTGAATGTGCACAAGCTAAATGCCTGTATGATAGACTGTCACGGGGTAGTTACAGGTGTCTTTTTAACAATGTAAATAATGTATTTTTCAGGAGGAAGAAAACAAAACATAGACGGCAGATTTCTATTAACCAAAGAGGATATTTTATTCAAGTGTGACATTTTTAAGAAAGTAAGTTGGCCTTGTTTTTTCTCAAATTGATAAGACTGTTTTTATCACCTAGATAGACTCCTAGTTGGTCTTCAAACTTTTGAACTCTGATGGACAAGGAAGGTATTTGCTCTATTTGATGATCTGTTTTTGTTGTATATCTCACCCTCAGTAGACTACAAAGCGGATTTAGAGAAAGAAAAGCAGTAGTAATAATTATTTAGAATTGAATGAATGAACAGTTTCTTTTTTCTAATCACTGTGTTAACATTTTCTTTTAGAAGAAGCATGTTTTAAGCTATAAATCTCATACAGTAGAAGATGGTGGAACTGATAATCCTGCTTTCAACCACATTGAATTGAACTTAACAGATCAAAGTGGCAAGATCAATGGGACTCATTTGTGAAGCAGCCGTAATACTAGATGATCGTACAGTGTCCTAGTTTTACATGTTTTCTAACATAATTGGATCAGGTTTAGACTTTTTTCCGCCCCCTATCACGAGCGTATGGGGGGACACTTTTGGGGGGATATGTTTTTGTGAAAGTCCTGACTTTTTCACTTAACTACACTTTTTAATCAATGCTACTCTGAAGTTAAGAGTTTCAGCATTAGCATTTCCATTTCTCTTTTATTACCTTAAAGCTGTGATTGTGAAAGTTATGACTACATATACGTGCTGAAAGGCTAATACACACATACTTGATGGTCATAAGCATATTAAATTCAGGCATTATTACAAATATTTACCAAGCATTTGGTGCTATCATATAAGTTTAGAGGCTCGCCAGAATTGTACTTAATATCGAAAAGAGCTTTTCTCCCTCCTACTACATACTCTATTCTTAGGGAGCAACGAGGCGACCCACCTGTGTTGTGTATGTCTTTGCATCTCATCAACCCTATCAGCCCAGGGCACATATTAGCCTTGGAACAAATTCTGGCTCAAGAATGAGGTAAGCATCATGTTTAAGACAGAACGTGGGCCCAATGATCAAGGTCTTGGTTCTATGCATCTATTCTTGTGCTTTTTTGCTTATTTTCTAAGGTTCCTGGCTACTGGCTGCTTATATTGCTTTTCTTTGACTCTGGTTCCTATCTGCATTCTTAGTTTCCGACCCATCAACTTTGATTTTGTTGTGCACTTTACCTTTACTTGCCTTTCTAATTTCCTGTTTGTTGTCTTCGGCATGCACATGTCTTAGACACACTATGTGAATCATGCTAACCCATATCCTGGTTCACTAAGCCCAAGCCTCTACATTATAAACAGCCATGAGCCTGATACTGACTAAAGTACTTTCAACATAGGTACTCATGGATTTGGTGATCCAAGAACATTTACATCATTTAAATGGTTAAGTTTCATGGAGTTAGATGATTACATTGGATGCTATTAAGTTGTATTTTTGAATGTCAACTACTTTGCAATCAATTAAGTTTAATGGTACATATACTTAGAATTCTTGAATTCTAGTATAGTCACCTAGTTAAAGAGCTAAATTACATAGGCAAACACTATTATTTTTATTTTCTATTCTGGGATTACTAAATATATGCTTCGTTTCATGTTATAAAATTTCAAGTCTCAAAGTTTATTTTGTTTATTTTGCTTTGATAAGGCTTTTGTCAATAACTTTTTTTCTGTAGTACCCACATTAGATTTTGTTTAGAGGTTTTTTTTAGCTTTATGATGTTTTAAAATAGTAATTTAAGAAATACTTAGGTACATTATAATATTTTATAATTACATAATTTTTTGCTTATTTTCTGATTTTTAGTTAATCATGCTCTGTACATTTAGAGGTTGCCAATTGAAAACATTAAGAAATAAAAAATAGGAAGTAGCATTTATCTAAAGCAAAGAGATTTATATAGTTTAAATTAGCCATGTATTCATATATTCATATGTGTATGGATGTTATTTTTAATTAATGTATTTGTAAGCATACATCGAACTTTGTAAATCTTTCCATAATGTTTTAATGAGTAAGAAGATACAATCTTATTTGTTTTATGTGAGTGTGATTTGAACTATTGTTATTTATTTAATAATTTTAAATGCATAAATGTGTAGAATTCTTCAATTTTGGAAATCAAAATCAGGTTATTTAAATAATTTTTTTCTCTTATCTGATTGCCAAGTGTTTTTGCAATGTATTCTTTTTTTCCCTTGACTTTTATTCATTCTGGCTTCTAACATTTTATGTTTTGGCAATGTATTCTTAATGAGAGATATGGTACATACATTCTTGTCTACTTTCTTTTAACAAAGTATACATTTGTGATATTACGAATCATTTGTATTTTACTTTTAGAAACACGTAAGAGTGCCAGATAAAATTCTTAAGAAATCAAAGTGATGTTATTGTTAAACATTTTATTTTATTTAAATCTTTGGGCAAAATCAAATAGAGATAAAATGTTAACATATTATAATGTAAATTAAGCAATCTAATGTATTTAATTATTTTTAATCACAATAACCCTAACAGGAGGGAAGAGCCACGCAAATTGTCTATTTTTATTTTGCCACTGACGAATTGTGTGACCTTGACTTTATCCTTAATCTCCTCTAATGATGGAACATAACACTAAATACTTACCTACCTCACAGAAATACTGTGAGTATAGAAGATCAGACAGCACTTTTTTAACTCAAATAGTGTTATTTAGAATTTCAATATGTTTGAGAATGAAAATTTGAGACTAAAGTCATTTGCTAGTTTAAAAAAAAGACAACCTGTTAATAATTTGCAATGTAATAATGTTGAGATAGTTCTTTCTCTAAAATATATGTGCCATTAAAATATATTTAGGAATCAGGATTATTCTACCAGAGAGAATATAAACTTTAAAGAAAACTATAGGCCAATCATATTCACTCCATAGAGAAATGAAAGTTTTATATATAGGATATAAAACAGTATAAATGTATATTCATTTATTCATTTATTTAGTTGCTTATTATGGAGTCATTTTCTCTCTAGACCAATGGTTCTCAGTGGGGCAATTTTGTACCTCAAGGGACATTTGGAAGTATCTGGGTACATTTTTGATTGTCACAGCTAGTGAGATGGTGCTAGTAGATAGGATTCAGGGATGCTGCTAAACTTCCTGTGATGCACAGGGCAGCCCCTCTTCTCCACAACAAAGAACGGTCCTGCCCCCCAAATCGATAGTGGTGAATCTGAGAAATTTGAGAATCTGAGAAATTCTGCCCTAGGGGGTAAGGTTGCAATCTAGATTGTCCAGAAGTCACACACTCTGGTTATGTTCCTTTGAGGAGATTGCCATGACTCTTCTGTCTGATCTTTCTCATCTACAGATGTAGAGTAAATGTCACTAGCATATGGAATGTTACGATGCAGAACAATGACCATGTATGTCCACAGCATTTAAAAAATATTAAGGACTATAGAATTGTGAATAATTATGAAAACAACTCTTAAGAGTGTTTTGTTTCCCATTGTGATTTCCAACATAAGACACATTAGAATGAAGGAAATATTAAGTATATGAATATGAAGATTTCACAATATTGTTTTATTTATAAATACCCTAGAAAGTATAGTTTATTGTTAACAGCTGAGTGTCTGTCCATGATGTAGATACAGGGGTCAGGGATGGAAGCTGAGATGAGGGAAGTTACTCTCTGTTCTTATGGGAAATTCTGCGTTTTTTCCAATAACGGTAGTTGATACTAAGTCAACTGAGTACATGATCATTTTTAGTTACTAAAAATTCACAGTAAAATTTACTTTTACATTTAAGTTGTGTGCCCATTGTTTGTGAAAAAAATGAAGGGACTTGAACATATACTGTAAAACATGGTTGTATTTCTAATTTTTCAACTTGCTGAATAAACTCTCTACAAGTGTCTTTGCAGTCGTCTGTTCTTGGGACAAATGTCAAATTGAATATAATTAATGAAGGTAAGAGCTAGGTTCTCAAACCCCTGGAGTAGAAATGGATTCCAGATGCTGAAAAGGTTAGAGGGAAGCAATGAGAGTTAATATATTCATGAGTCTCTGCGGAAGGGTCTCTGAGTCCTATTCCGTGTGCTGGGCCCTGGGATGGCCACAGCAAATCACCATAGGTTTGTAGAATTTGAAAATCAACAAAACCTGTGCCTTTTTCTTGGTTAGAGCTTCGAGCCACAAGACCCCAATAAATACATAGCTGAGTGTTATATCTGGGCAGGCATGTGGCCTTGGGGTGTTAGAGAGGCTACCATGTTTCATAAGCACAGAAGCAAAAATTGCTAAATGAGGTGTCCAGGCAAATAGGAATTTAGCCTCACAGTTTCCTTGAACCTAGTGAAGCAGAAGAGCAGCATGACATAGGAAGGAAACCCATACGGGAATTAGGCGCAAAAAGGCTGAGACCTATTTAGTCTGAAAATCAAGGATTTTATGGTTTCTGAACACAACATGAATATTGTATATTATAATCTTAGACAACTAAAAAATCTAGTCAGATGGGGAGTGGTGATGGGAGAGAGAACTATTCTCTTTTTATAGCAAGTAGTCAATACTATAGCTAAAAATTGATTTCAACCTCTTAATGCTTTTTGTGATCTCTTAAACATCGACACCTGTTTTCACTGCTGTATTCTTAGCATGTAGATCAGAATATGGTCCAGTAAGTATTTGCCGAATGAATGAATCCATACAATTCCTGCCTCTTAGAGTTTTTATCCACCTTTTTGCTTGCTTGTTTGTTTTTAAATGAGTCATAGGTTTGATTCCCTGGGAAGCAGAGTCTAAGATGGAGTTTAATGTGTTTAACATTTATGAAGGAGTGTCTTTATGGTCAACACCTGCGGAAGGAAGATGACGGAAGCAGGTTTGGGCAGAGGTAGAGGTTGAACTGGAAAGCAGATCCAAGGACAATCTTCTCACAGAGATTGAACTGAGAGGAGCCCTTCAGAGTTATCTCAAGGTGGGCCAAGTTAGCCAGGCTTTCATATTCCTGCATCAATTAGTCACTGATGGCTGTCACGGGAAGGGGAGTGGTCTTGAACCAGGTGATCTCTGCAGTGAGACACTCAAGAAGGGGCAGAGAGAGGAAGGCTCCCTTGCCAATACCACTCCCAGCGGCTGGAGCGAAGCATCCTTCCCTGAAGGGGGATCTCTGCAGTGTCCTACGGTGTCCACTTCATGAGGTAACTGCATTTTAGAGAATTTAAATCACTTGTTTTTTCTGAACTTAGTTTCGTCTGACTCCAGAGTCCATAATCCTAATATTTTTGTTCCACTGTACATATTGGTGTAAGCTCACTCCTAAACTTCTGAGAGTGGGAGCTGGAGTTAGTAGGACTTCTTGTCAGGTTTTTGGGCTAATACAAAGTGCAGGTCAGAGTGAAGAACCTTTGTGTGGCACTGACCTAGTCTTTTAAGAAAGGCCCAGTGCTCTTCTCAGCTGGGTATCTGCAGTAACAGTACTTCATACTGTATGTTGTGATTAACTGATACTGCTATCGTTTGAAATTGCTACCCACCTACCTTTTGACTAGGGTCTATTCTCTAAAATATTATACGGTCAGGTAAAACTGATCAAGTTCAGCTTGAATTGTAGAGTATATTAAAATAATTCAAATTATGGCAAATATTAACTAGATCGTAGTTTTCAGAGTGTTGCCCAACTAACAGTATCAACACCACCTGGGTACTTGTAGCAATTGAAATTCTTGGGCCCACCTTAGACCTCCTAAATCAGAAATGGCGGTGGTAAGGGTCCAGGTGATTCTAATGCATGCTAGAGTTAGAGAACTGCTGGGCTAAATAATGATAATTAGGAAAAACAAATTGGGTTTATGATTAGCAAATAATCTATATAAATGATTTGTTTGAAAATGGTTTGAATATTTACTCTATTCGATCACAGCATTTGCTTTGCATATTGGACCTCAGCCCTTCCAAATGATCACTGCTTCTAATTAGTGAAATCTGAATTAATGACTATTAAAATTACCTCCTTGTGGACTAATTCTAGACAGGCTGATGCAGCTGTGCATGGAGTCCCATTGATAACAGCTTTTTAGTATTTACCTCTCCATGCCAGATTAATGGGATCCAAATTGAGTACATTATGTATATAAAATCAGTCATACAATAGGAACATTGTTGAGCAAGCCTGCCTTAATTTTTTTGTCATTGAAATATTATAAAATTGGTATCTAAATCCAGACAGCCAGTTGGCAATCTGGGGGAAATTAGTGTCCTTGCTGGGGAAAAAACAATAGCTGGCACTTAAATGAGTGACTTTAATTTCTTCACTCAAGTAGATTACATAAAGAGCCAAGTGTAAGACTCTAGTCTTAAGACACTTGGCTCTTTCATGTTGAAATAGATTTACAGGAAAATGAGTTTAAATTGATTGCATGCTATAAGTAAAATCTCTTTTAGATTCTTTTTTTTTTTTTTTTTTAAGAAGCACTGAAAATTTGCCTTGTAGGCATCACACTCTGTTAGGCATTGGAGAAGGTGAGGGTGGGCTTCTTGACCTCTATCCCTTACAAGCTGTCTGAGTATATAAGACAGATATGCTGTACTAGCTAAAGAGTCCAAGTGGGGCGATTGTGCAATAGGAGAATTCTGACCAGAGAGAGCCCAGTGGACAGGACTTGCTGGGAGATATACTTAGTGGATAGTTGGAGTTTGAGCTAGCCCTTGAAGCTGGTGATGATCTGAATAGACAAAGAAGAGAGAAAATATGTTTTGTCAGGAAGTGTGGGCATGGAGGGGAGAGTATAAGCAAAACTTTGGAAGGAGCGAAGGAGTGTGCTCTTCTGGGGGACGTGAAGAAATGGACCTGGTTAGCATGGAGTTGGAACTGATGCGGAAGAAGTTTGTGTGAGTAGCCAGCTTTGAAGGCCAGGATTCAGAGTTAGGACTTTGACCAGAACTTCCCTGAGAATCATTCAAGGTTTGGCAATGTTGAATCTAGGAGAGTTTGCTGCCTGGCAGGGGCGTTTGCTATATTCTCAATATGCCTGTACTGTATATTACTAGAAAGTATATGGTACATTTATAGAAAGATTTCAATTTAAAAATATCAGGTAAAATAAAAAGTTGCCAGTTTCAAGATTAATCCCTCCACCTTGCTAATTATTTGGATAACTTTATATCCAGAGTCACTACTTTCATGAGGGATCCAGACAGCCAAGTTTTTAATGAAAATTATAGTGTAGAAGTAGGATATTTCTAATATTTGAGTCTTATGAAGATTCATAAGATTAGGTAGATTAGAAAATCCTCAAATTATGGCATACTCATTATTAATGATATTTAAAATATTCCACCATCAAGACAGGGAAACAAAGTTCATCATAAAATTATTCTAATATTTTGATTATATTGTTTTTGCATGTATTTATCCAATAAACAATCTCTTTTATTGAGATATAATTGACATGCAGCACTGTATAAATTTAAAGTATACAGCAAATGATTTGACTTAAATATATTGTGAAGTAATTACACAGTAAGTTTAGTTAATATCTATCATATAGATACAAATGAAGAAAAAAGTTTTCCTTATGATGAGAAATCTTAAATCTACTCTCTTAACAACTTTCAGATATACCATACAACAGTGTTAACTATTGTGGCCATTATATTTTACATTACATCCCTAGTACTTATCTTTTTAAAATGAGATCTAGTTGACATATGCTATATTAGTTTCAGGTGTTCTACATAATAATTTAATATTTGTATATATTGCAAAATAATCACCACAGTAAGTCTAATTAGCATTCATCACCAGTTATGTTTTTCCTTATGATGTGAACTTTTAAGATCTACTCTCAGCAACTTTCAAAGCTACAATACAGTATTTACTGTAGTCACCAAGCTGCATATTACATCCCCGAGACTTATTTATAACTAGAAGTTGGTACTTTTTGGCCACCTTCATCTGCATCTCCCCCTTCCTCTGACTACAAAATTTGGTCTCTGTATCTATGAGAACAATTTTTGTTTAGCTTTGCTTTTTTTTTTAAGATTCCACATGTGAGATCGTACACTATTTATTCTCTATCTTATTTCATTTAGCATAATGCACTCAAGGTCCACCACTGTCACAAATTCCAAGATTTTCTTCTTTTTTATGGCTGAATATTTCTTTGTATATGTACATATAGATCACATTTTCTTTATCCATTCATCCATCGATGCACTTAGATTGCTTTTATGTCTTGGCTGTTATAAATAATGCTGTGATGAACATAAGGGTGCAGATATCTTTTTGAGTAAGTATTCTTGTTTCCTTTGGATAAATACTCCGAAGTGGAATTGCTCAGTGGTCCTCAACTTTTTGGCACCAGAGACCGGTGTTCCTATGAGAATCTAATGCGTGATGATCTGAGGTGGAGCTGAGGCGGTGATGCTAGCGCTGGGGAGCAGCTGCAAATACAGACGAAGCTTCACTCACCCTCCCTTTCCCTCCTGTTATGCAGACCGGTACCGATCCATAACCTAGGGGTTGGAGACCCCTAGGGGTCTCCTGAAATTGCTAATTCAAATTATAGTTCTAGTTTTAATTTTGGAAGAACCTCCATAATGTTTTTCCATAGTGGCTGAATCAATTTACATTCCCATCAACAGTGCACAGGAATTCCCTTTTTTCTACATTCTTGTCAACACTTATTTCCTTTTTGATAATAACCATTCTAATAGATGTGAGGTGATATCTCCTTGTGGGCTTGATTTGCATTTCACTGATTAGTGATGTTGAGTGTATTTTCACTTACCTGTTGGCAATCTGTATGTCATCTTTGGAAAAATGTCTATTCAGATCCTCTGGTCAATTTTTAATTGGATTTTTTGTTATTGAGTTGTATGAGTTCTTTATATATTCTAGATATTAACACCTTATCAGATATATGGTTTGAAAATATTGTTTCTATTTTTAGAAGATTTGAAATTTTTATTCTTATGTTGTCTTTCAGTTTTTGGTCATTTCTTTTGCTGAGCAAAAGCATTTTACTTTGATGTAGTCCCATTTATTTTTGATTTCGTTGCATGTGCTTTAGGTGTCATATTGAAAAAAATCATTGCTAAGACCTATATCGAGGATCTTTTTTCCTATGTTTTCCTCTAGTTTTATGGTTTCCAATCTTACATCCATTTCAAGTTAATTTTTGTGAGTGGTATAAGAAAGGGGTCTAGCATCATTCTTTTACATGAATTGTTCCAGCATGAGTTATTGAAGATACTGTGTTCTCTCCATTGCGTATTTTTGACTCTCTTGGCAAATATTAGTTGACTGTATATGCATCAATTTATTTCTGGGCTCTCTGGTTTGTTCTCTTGGTCTATGTGTCTGTTTTTAAGCCAATACCAT
>NW_011888797.1:1862672-1878503 GCF_000151845.1 Pteropus vampyrus | reverse complement strand
GAATTTATCTATTTCTTCTGGGTTGTCCAATTTGTTGGCACATAATTGTTCTTAGCAGCCTCTTCTGAGTCTTTGTATTTCCGTGGATTCAGATGTAATGTCTCCTTTTTCATTTGTAGTTTTGTTAATTTTGGTTCTCTCTTTTGTGCTTAGTTTAGCTTTGTCAATTTTTTTATCTTTTCAAAAAGCCAACTGTTTGTGTTTTTATAGTTTTTCTCTTCTCTATTTATTTATGCTATAATCTTTATTATTTCCTTCCTTCCGCTAAATTTGGGCTCAGTTTGTTCTTGTTCCTTATGGTGTAGAGTTAGGTTGTCTATTTGAGATGTTCCTTGTTTATTAATGATTAATGTAGGCATTTAAGGCTATAAACTCTTGGAAATGCTTTTACTGCAGCCTATAAATTCTATTATGTTGAATTCTATTTTTTGTTTCTTTCAAGATAATTTTTAATTTTCTCTTTAATTTCTTTTTTGATCTATTGTTTTTTTTCAGGAGAGTTGTAATTTCCACATACAAACTTCAGAGATGTTGTGGATTCAGATCTAGACCACCACAATAATGCAAATATCACAATAAAGCAAGTCAAATGAATTTTTTGGTTTCCCAGAGCATTATAAAAGTTACGTTTACAGTAAACTGTAGTCTATTAAGTGTGCAATAGCATTATATCTAAAAAATAATGTACATACCTTAATTAAAAGCATTCTACTGCTAAAAAATGCTATCACCTGAGCCTTCAGTGAATTATAATCTTTTTGTCTCATTGAATCAGTGGAGGGTGTTACCTTCAACTTGTAAAGTACACATGTCTATGAAATCCAATAAGCAAAGCATAATAAAACAATGTATGCTTGTATTGGTGAATTTTCCTATTTCCCTCCTGCTACTGATTTTTAGTTTCGTACTATTGTGGTCAGAGCAGACACCTGGTATTTGAACCTTTTTGAATTTGCTAAGAATTCTTTTGTAACCTAACATATGGTCTATCCTAGAAAATGTGAACCCACAGCCCAAATGAGGCAGTGTTTGATGGATGGGTGATGGATAATGAGAGTGCTGTCCTCTCCCCAGCTGGCCTAGGAAAGGTGATAACATGGTTCAAGGGCAGTTCTACAGTCTCTGGAAGAAAAGTAATTACAACAGGCTTTGCTTAGAAACCCTTTTCCCAGACAGCCAGCCCCTTTCTCAAGCTTAGAGTATACCAGCAGGCAGGATAATCAAAAGCATTGTAAGTATCATTGGCTATATTTCACATTTCCTCAACAAAGTGTGTCAATGGCATTCTTCAAGCTCTTCTGAGTGATTTCTAATTGGTCAGCTTGGTATCCTAAGAAGACAGCATGGAAATGAGATGGAAAAGGTGGATTAGGAAGAAAAATGTTTCTCTGCAGGGCAAAGCAATTTCTGAGGGGTGTTTGGGAGTGATGGATCTTTCTTTAAGGATCCCGCTGTGCTGTGATTCCTGTTATTCTATGAGAAGGAAATACAACAGAATTTCAGAAGACCCAGCTGCAAATATTCCATGTGCATAAATTTATTTTAAATTTTATTGCATCACATTATACAAGCATTAAACATGGCTTCATGTTGATGACTATTTAAATGTGAAAATTCATCATTCACGTCAGTACCTTTTGGCTATTTACAAGTAAGGAATTTTTATGTACTTTATATATCTCTGTATTTGTATGTACATATGTAAGAATACATGACTGTACATATGTACACACAGAAATCTATGGCCATACAGATAGCTATAGATATGTCATATATAATAATCTCAGAAAGATCTGAAATTAAAAAAAAAGAAAGTTGTAAACAGGGTCTTGTTTGTATTGTTTGGTGACATGGAATTAGGACCGTATGATGACATTCTAGGAATGTGTGTCCAGGTGTCCAAATCCCCTTTTTAGCCCAGTGTCTGTAAAATTCACATGGGATAGAATGCAAAAAAGGTAGCAAACAGGCTGAAAAACAGGCCCAGTATACAAGTTCCCCGTGGTTTTAAAAACTTGAGAGTGTAACTGCCCATGATGTGCATGCTTGCTTGGTCAGGAATGGTCTATGAACAGATAGCAAGTGTGTGCAGGACTGCAATGTGACTTCCCAGGCAGTCCTTTAAGACCCCTTGCTGCTGCCGATGTCTGCGACATGCACTGCGGTTGCATTTTAGTCATTCACGTGAATGTGCTTTTGCACAGCCAGGAGAAGTAAACAGAATTCAGGTCCTTGGACTGGAAATGAACAATTACCTAGAAAGAGAAAAGAAGGCATTAAACTCCTGCGTATGCATGACAGCTTAAGAACACACTGTGCAATGGTTTGTACTTACCATGAATCAAAGGCATTCAAAGAATTTGTAACCCCAAACTGAGTCATGTATATTATAAATATTATTGTGCCTACTTTACAGACTGAATCAGAGAGGCAGCCTGAAGCAAGGTGACATCCTGCCAACTGTCGGGGGAATAGAGACAGACAGGCAACACTACACCTTTAAGCAAAAATTAGAAATGGCCTCATTAGGGAAAAAGCAGCCCATAACAATAAGGCCAGAAGAATCTCCCAATTGGTTACTGGCCGTGCAGCCCAGCGAACCTGAGATGTGGATAATGCCACTGCCTGTGCCTTGGTCTCTGGCCACTGGAGCTCCCAGGAGCAATTCTTTTCACTAATGTCTGCCTCCTATGTCAACCAAAGCGATAGTCAGCCTTTCTCCTCCAAAGGCTGACCAGAGCCAGAAGAGAACATCAGAATGGGTAAGGGGACTAGGGACATGCAGTAAATTATAGAATCCCAGAAGGTTAAAGCAGGACAGGCTCTTAAAGTATTGTTCAGTCCAACTCCTTTACTTTTGCAAATGTATCATTTCCATGTGAATGCTCAACCCCAGGTCATATAGAGAATGCAAAAAGCCAGGTCTAGAATCTGGTGGACTACAACACAGTGCTTAACAATACCAATCCCGTATAATATTCTACAGCATTTTATTGTTTTGTAAATGTTTCACATACAGTGCCTATATGAACTGCATGTTAGTTCTGCCAAATAAGCAGGCTCAGAAAAATTAATTTTCCCAAAGTCACATAGCCAAATAGCAGACCTGGGAAATAGCAAAATGCTAAGTAGCGAAACATTTCTTGCCTTTCGAAAGGCCAAGGTCTACTTTGGAATTGAGAGTAGGGCCTCTGGGCCTGGAGTCTAGGTGACTGCCAAGTCTATCTTCCTATCCAACTTATAGTCACCTCCTGGACTCTTATCACAGATCTGGCTTGATACAACTTCACTAATTTAACAAACATCTCTGCAGATATCCATCTTAACCTATACAAAAAGTGAAAAATATATTTTTTTCCTTGTATATCTCGTTTTTCTTTTAGAGGCTGAATTTTGGAAAATATTTTCAAAGTTATTCTTCAAATAAGTAGAGAGAAATGAAGGGCAAGGAAGGCAAAAGAAATGCTACACTTAGATTCAAAGAGTATCAAAACTGAGAGCTTGTCTAATCATTCCATCTCTGAGGAGACTGAGGCTCAGAGAAGTTAAGTGACTTGTCCAGGGACAGACAGCTAGTAATTGACTTGCTAAGAGAAGGTTTCAGAAGAACTCTTTGATAAGACATGTGGAAACATTACTGAACTTTCTTACAATGTTTTTAACCTTAATCCATCCAAGCTTTATTAACTGAATGTGCATTTAATGGGTGCCATGTGTTTAACACAGCTAATTGGAGGAAATAAATTACCATCCACAGAATCTTTCCTCAAGATGCTTACAATTGTGCTAGGGAAGCCTGATAACTATTTGAAAATCATAAATTAGCAATGCAGATCAATATATGTCAATACATGTACTGATACAATAATAGAGAAATTTATGAGTAGTGAGTCTTGATGGGCCGATGAGCCTCTTACAGGGTATGGCATGACATGAATTAGCCCGGGAGGAAACAATAAACAGTGATGGAGGGAAGGCCACCCCAGGTGAGATGAAAAGGTGACTTTACCAGAAAGAAAAGGCATGTTGCCCTGGGGATATTAAAGTGAATAGCCAGGCTGGAGTGGAAGGAAAAGGAAGGCTAATTTCAGGGGACACCAGGCTAACTCATGAGACCTTGACTGCTGGGCCAGAGTGTGGCATGGAGGCAAAGAAGAGTTGCGGGAGTTGTATGCGAAGGGAAGATGAAGTTAACTTTGCAATTAAAGTATGAAACGAGCTGGTTTTGGAAGCTTCTGCGGAGTTGTTTTGATCCCTATCAGTAGAACAATGGCAAGCTTTGACTCAGGGAGTTGGAAGCGCCCTCTCCCAATCTAAGAGAGGTTTCAGACCATGAGCATACCTCTCACCGACCTGGTCACGGCCACTCATTGTGGTGTGCTTTTCCGTTTTTCTTCCTCTCTTTTCGTTCCTTCTGGAGACGCTCTAGTTCTGCTTCATACATCATCTCCTGAATCAAGTACTTCTCTCTCCTCATTCGGTCTCTTAGATCTTTTGGGAGGTCTGGGATCAGATATGAAATGAGGTGCTTTATACAAAACACGAGGTGCTAAAAACACAGAGGAGAACACAATAGTCAGGTCTACTGTCCATCCTCAACTGGAAAGAGCTCTGGGGGGTGGTTCACGAACTCTCTTGTTCCAGCAATATGGAGCTTCTGGAGTACCTGGAAAGTAGGCTGAGGCCAGGGGAGGTGGGTATTGGCAAAGAGGATCTCAGGGATAGGTGAGGACTGAACTTGGTCTGATGGTACCACACAGGAGTCAGAAAAGTAGATGGAGAAGAAATGGTCAAAAAATGCAAAGGAGAGTCAGTAGCACGTACACTGTGGAATCAGAAAATCCGTCAAAATTTTTTATCTTTTACTAAAGAGCTTTCTGTCTACCTAAGCATAAGTCACTCTGGGCCCCAATTTGCTCATCTATAAAATAAGTATTGTGAAAATTGTAGAAAAATGTTTAAAGATGCTCTGTGGATTGCTAAATGCTCTGCTAATCTGGATTGCAAGAATTATAAATGGGCCTAGGGCTGTAATCATTCAGGAAGAAACTTTTTTTAGCGGGGAGTGGGGTAAACACAAATTCTTTGCCCGAAATACTAATACCTGAAACTCTAGAATCACTGTCACTTCTGTTCACCTATATGATGGTGACCACTAAGTACCAGATGACAATTTAAAGACCCTTAGAATTCTAAAGTATTAAATAAAGATTAATCATGTCCAAATGACACCATTAAGTATTCTTAGTTTTACTGAAATGTTGGTAAATTTGGTAATTCATGGTAGCTTATGATCTTGCCAATTAAGAGGATTTTCTGATATAGTTCTAGTATTTTTAAAAATAACAATATATTGAAAAGGAAAGTTCTACTCGAGAAACCAAATAACAATTTAACGCAATGCCTTTTCTATTTTGTTTAAAAAATTTTAAGACAGTGATGGGTTAAAAATTTCTTTAAAGAGGGACTCAGCCATTGATAAGTTAATTCGTAGGGAAGAACAGCTTAGTATTGTCTTCTCTTGGTTCCCTGGAGTGAAGGGGAAAAAAAAGTGATGGAATAGTTTCAAGGAGGTATAGGAAGCTTCTAGTCCAAACCAAAGGGCAGCCTTGGCTTGCATTAATTTGGCTTTAATATATGTGACAGGAGATAAAATTCCTATGAGTACAGTTATAGAAACAAACTATTTTTAGCAGCAGTTTTCTTAAAAGATGAAAATAGATAATATATTTTTATCGACACACAATACATGTAATTACTAGGTAGATTTTGCTTTATAAGTCTATTCTGAGTCTTAGGTCATTAATAGTTATTTGTGTACTTGAACATAAGTAATGTCATGATGATACACAACCAGAAACTACCACTTGTAATACCCAGTTCAATGATTTCCAAACTATGGTCCTTGAACACCTGCATCAAGATCATCTTGGAGGGCCTGTGAAAGGCAAACTGTAGACATGATGGATCAGAATCTTGAAGTGGGACGAAAAAAACCACAATTTGCCCAGTGATTCCTGACTTATTCATTAATAATCAACAACAAGGGACTTCCAAATATTTCTTGGAAAATTCAAAGACTTTAATTAAAGGGAAGAAAAAGTTTATATAATATCATTATACCACATCTGAACACAAACAATCACATTGAAAGTTCTCAAAATACATTCATTACTGTAGTTACTTCATTGCGTCAAAGGATATAAGGAATTGGTTGAGAAAACTTACCTCAAACACAATGATAAAAGCCAGGCGAGCAGCGAGGACGTGCCAGAACTGCAGTGTGTAGCCGTAGGGTACCAGTGAATGAGGAGGATCACGGTAGTCTCGGTATCTACAAATGTACAGCACAGGGTTGCATTCCAAACTGTGACTGTCCCAACTCCCAAATCGCGTTCATTCCCACAATGTAGCTCTTATTCATGAGAGAAAAGCATAGAAAGCCTCTGTATACTACTAGACATCTGTCGTTTTATTTGCCCAGCATTTCTTCTGATAAAAGGAATCTCTCTTCTCCTCTGGGGAATCATCTATGTGGGTCGGACAGAGTTTGTCCCCTTCCCTGACCCCGACTCTGAACGTAAGCCAGACTGGATCAGTGAGACTCATCACCAGGACTGCTGCTAGGATGATCACTTAGTGAATTATCACTAAGCCCACAGAAAGTTAAAAACCTAGAGCTGCTGGTGGCCATCACGAACTGTAGAGAGCGCCTGGTTGAGAATAAAATCAACAAGTCAAAACGGCCAGCAGAGAGGCAGTATCTGGATGACACTGCTGGAGCCTTGAAATCCAGCCAGGTTTCTGGCTTTCCTACTCTCTCAAGTCATTGTACCATAAAGTCAAGTTTCTTTCTAGAGAATTCCTTATTGCTACCTTAAGGAATTAAACTTCGACGATGCCAATGAGTTCGGCTGTCATCTGCTTCGCTGCCTGCAGCTCCAGAATTACTCATTTTGGAAAGCACACTGGAACCAAGTTTGAGGTGTGCCGGACTGATATGATCTTAGGTAATTCATGAAGCTTCTCTGGACATCAGTTTTCCCTGTCATCAAAATTAGAGTCTTCATCTCACCCTGCTCTAAAATTTGGACTCTTTTTTTCTTGTATGATTTTGCAGATGATTGTGGCAAGTGGAGCTCTGTGTTCATGCTCCAGCCTATTCCTGATCCCGCTGGCCTTTCCATGAGGCAGAGTTTCGAGGGAGGGCCACGCTCCGGTGTCATTTGTGCCCCGAGTCTCTGATTTTGGTGCAGTGCTATTTATTTGCATAACGACTGGCTACATGTTCCCTGGCACTTCTACAAAGAAAACACTCCCCTGTTCTGCTGTAAAAACAGCCAGGAAGCCAAGCTTCGAAGCCCATTAAATCAAAGTTTTCTTTCTCTAATCTTCTAGTTTAGTACCTTCGAAGACACTATGTCACCCAGTGGCATTAGTGTTTGGAGGAATTTTTTCAAGTGAGTCAGAGTTGTTTTCAGAAAGTAACACTTTTCATTTCTTGTCTTCAATTTTACATGAGGGAAAAGGGGGATGTTCCCTTTTGATTTCAGTTAGTGCATTCTCGAAAGCTGCTTTTACTTCTCAGGAAATGGATGACTGCCTTGCAAACATTTTTCTAGCACCAGGTACAGTTAACTCCCATGATAAAAGTGTATATACATTTGACAGAATGATAAGTGAACCTCATGTAACCCCATTCAAGTTCAGCCTTAGAACATGGCGAGTGGCTTAGAAATGCCTCCCCGGCGATCTCAGACACCCCGAGAGGTACTGCTGCAGCAATCTTCTGCATTTCTTTATAGTTATACTACTTATGCAAGTGTGCCTAAATAAAATAGTGCTCAGTTTTGTATGGTTTGAACTCTATATAAATGGACTCATACTGTATGAGTTATCTGTGATTACATCTTTAATTATTATGCAATTTATTTTTGAGTTCTCAATTCTATTCCATTTTCTATTTGTTCACTCTGACACTACTACACAGCTTAATTTCTCTGATTTTATACTATATCTAACATAAGATAAATCTCTACTTTGTTCTTCAAAAGTGTCTTAACTATTCTTGAGCCTTTGCATTTCCGTGTAACATTATTTTGCACAGAACTGGCTTAATCATAATTCTTATAACCTTCTTGGTCTAATATTCTTATTTTCTCTAATTTTTACATTTACTTAATACTTATATAATGAACTCTCATAAATCCACCACGGGACCCAAGAATGAAAACATGACCAGGAACTTATATCTACTACCTTTGTGCTCCTCCATCCCTTTCTCTTCTCTTATCCTGAATTTCATTTTTATAATTAACATATTTACGTATATATGAGTATATTCGTGTTTTAATATTATACTGTATAGCTTTGTTTTTGAAATTTCTAGAAAAGATGTTATACTGTATGTAATCTTCTGAGGTTTGCTTTTTTTCCTCACTATCATGCTACGAAGATTCATCTGTGCTGCTGCATGGAGTGAATTTAGTTCCGCTGCTATAAAATAGAGCCTAGTATGAATATATGGTTGTTGTTTTATGTAGTGTACGTTTAGATTTACACTCACAGGGCTCGTCATTTCTCTTTAACTTCTCTAACCATGTAAGGTCTTGAAAAACAAAGCTCCAGTCTATCCAGTTCAGTAAATGCTCTTTGGATAAAAGTCCCAATCCTCTACCACTCTGGGTTCTACCTTTATTTACTATTAAATTTTTTTTCTTGCGATGAGAACTTTTAAGATCTGCTCCCTTAGCAACTTTCAAATATGAACACAGTATTATTAACTATAGTCATCAGGCTGTGCATTAGATCCCCAGGACCTGCTTATTTTATAATGGGAATTGGTACATTTTGACTGTCTTCGCGCATTTTCCCCACCTCTCCCACACCCAGTGTTTGGTGACTACCAGTCTGTTCTCTGAATTTATGAGTCTAGGTTTTTCATTTGTTTTGTTTCTAGATTCCATATACAAATGAGATCATACAGTATTTGTTTTTCTCTGCCTGACTTATTTCACTTAGCATAATGCCTTCAAAGTTCATCCATGTTGTCACAAATGGCAGTATTTCCTTTTATTTTATGGCTGAGTAATATTCCATTGTGTGTGTGTATCACATTTTCTTTATCCATTTATCCATCAATGGACACTTAGATCAGGTTGTTTCTGTCACAGACATCATAAATAATGCTGCAATAAGCATGGGAGTGCAGATATCTTTCTGAGTTAGTGTTTTTGTTTTTCTTCAGAAAAATACCCAGAAGTAGAACTGCTGGTTCACATGATACTACTATTTTTAATGTTTTGAGACCCTTCCATACTATTTCCATAGTGGCTGCACCAATTTACCTTCCCACCAACAGCATAGAGTTCCCTTTACTCCACATCTTCACTAACACTAAAGTTATTTATCGCCTTTTGATAATAGCCATTCTAACAGGTGCGAGATGATAGCTCATTGTGATTTAGATTTGCATTCCTTGGTGATTATTGATGTTGAGCAACTTTTCATGTACCTACTTGTCTTCTGTATGCTTTCTCTGGAAAAATGTCTATTCAGATCACCTGCCCATTTTTTAATTGAATTTTATTTTTTTGTTATTGAGTTATATGAGTTCTTTATATATTTTGGATATTCGCCCCTTAACAGATATATGATTTACAAGTAGATTTTCCCCATCTTGTAAGTAGCCTTTTCATTTTTTTGGTTTCCTTTGCTGTGCAGAAGCTTTTTAGTTTGATGTGGTCCTACTTGTTTATTTTTCCTTTTGTTGCCTTTGCTTTTGGTGTCAGATTCAAGAAATCATCACCAAGACCAAGGTCAAAGAGCTTACCAGCTATGTTTACTTTTAGTTTTATGATTGCAGGTCTTATGTTCAAATTTTAAATATATATGGAGTTAATTTTTTTGTATGGTATAGATAGTAGTCTAGTTTCATTCTTTTACATGTGGCTGTCCAGTTTTCCCAATACCATTTATTGAAGAGATTGTCCTTTCCTCATTGTATATTCATGGCTCCTTTGTCATAAATAAACTGACCATATATGCATTTATGACCATTTATTTCTGGGCCCACTATTCTGTTTCATCGATTTTTATGTCTGTTTTTATGCCAATATCATACTGTTTTAATTACTACAGCTTTGTAATATAGTTTGAAATAAGAAAGTGTGATGCCTCCAGCTATGGTTCTTTCTCAAGATTGTTTTTGCTATTTGGGGTTTTTTGTAGTTCCATACAAATTTTGGGATTTGTTTGGAATTGTTAAATGTCATTAAGATTTTGATAGGGATTACAATGAATCCGTAGATTTCTTTGGGTAGTATGAACATTTAAAAAAAAATTTCTTCCAATACATGAGCATAAAATATCTTTCCATTTATTTGTGTTGTCAATTGATCGATGTCTTATAGTTTTCAGTATATAGGTCTTTCACCACCTTGGTTAAATTTATTCTTAAGTATTTTATTCTTTTTAGTGCAATTGAAAATGGGATTATGTATTTAATTTCTCTGATAGTTTGTTAATTATAGAAACAACTGATTTTTATATACTGACTTCGTATCTGCAGCTTTACTGAATTTGTTTTTTAGTTCTAACAGTTTTTTGTAGCCTTTAGGGTTTTCTACATATAATATGTCATCTGTAAATAGTGACAGTTTTACTTTTTCCTTTCTGGTTTGTATGCCTTTATTTCTTTTTCATGCCTAATTGCTCTAGCTAGGTCTTCCAGTACTGTGATGAATTAAAGTGGCAACTTCCTTGTCTTGTTTCTGATCTTAGAGGAAAAGCTTTCAGCTTTTCACCGCTGAGTATGACATGAGCTGTAGGCTTGTCTGGTAATCATAAGCAAAAATCTAAAGTAGATACACAATATAAAGAGAAAGGAATCTGAGCACACCACTAAAGAGTCATCAAACCACAAAGGAAGAGAGCAAGAGAGGAAGAAAGAAACTTCAAAAGAGCCAGAAAACAATGAACAAAATGGCAATTGGTACACATTTATCAATAGCTACTTTGAATGTAAGTTGACTAAACTCTCCCATCAAAAGATAGAGTGGCCGAATGGTTAAAAAATAAGACCCATCTAAATGCTTGTGGTTACCATAAGGCTTACATATAACAACTTGTATTTATAGCAGTCTATTTTAAGTTGATAACAACTTAAGTTGGATCGCATTCTAAAGCTCTATATTTTTACGATCCTACCACGTTTTGTCACAATTTAATCTTTTTATCTTATGTATCCTTTAATTATTGTAATTATAATTATTTTTACTACCTTTGTCTCTTAACCTTCTACTAGCTTTGTAAGTGATTATTCCACTACCTTTTCTATATATTTACCTTTACCAGTGAGATTTATAGTTTCGGTTGTTTTCTTAATACTAATTAGCATCCTTTTGTTTCGGCTTAAAGAAGTCCCTTTAACATTTCTGGTAAGGCTGCTCTAGACATGATGAGCTCCTTTAGCTTTGCTTGTCTGGAAAACTCTTTCAGTTCTGAAGGTCAGCTTTGCCAGGAAGAGTATTCTTGGTGGAGACTTTTTTTCTTTCAATACTTTGAATATATCATGTTACTCCCTTCTGGCCTGCAAAGTTTCTGCTGAAAATTTTCTTGAGAGTCTTATTAGGGTTCCCTTGTATGTATGTAACAATTTTTTTTTCTTTTAATATTCTCTTTTTGTCTTTAACTTTTGATACTTTTATAATACCTTGCTGTGGGTCACTTTGACTTTTTATTTGTAACTCTCTGATCTTCCTGGATCTGGATGTCAGGGTTACAGCCCCAGAGATTATGTTTTCATTGGTCTGGGTCACAGCCTGGTCAAGAGAGCTAAAAATTCTCCAGGGGATTTTAATGCATATTAAGGTGGAGAACCGCTGCTTTAAACCAACTCAGTCAGCAAAGGCTGACTGAGCCAAACTGCCCCACGGCAGAGCCAGCCCATCTTGGGCTAAGAGTGCCACGCTCACCTGCAGTACTTGAGAGGGGTCCCCGAGAACTCACTGCCATCGGATTCAGGCTCAGATCGATTCTCAAAGTCAGAAATTCGAAACACGGACAAGCTGGCATTCACATAGCCAACCATGCACCTAAAAGAGAAAGCAAATTCTATAATTAAAACTCTGATCACCTCTGCATCTGATTCAGTAAAGGCTCTATTTCCTAGAATTCCTTACAGTTTTAAGTGCCTTTAGCTGGTCTTGCCTTGTTAGAAGCACTCAATTTAGGATACGCTGAAAAACCCTGGGTTTGTTTAATCAGGAACAAGTTATTTCTTTTGTTCTAGTCCTTTTTGTGTGGAATCATCATACAGAAAATCACTACCCCAGTGAATGCTTCAGTGAAATAGGTGAAATACAGCATTGCATAACCAGCATAAATAATTGGTAAGTCACTGCATCTCTCACTGATTACATAGACACAGAGAGATGATACATATGCACATACAGACACCTTCATTAATGAATATCTATGCTGTCATAATGCTCTGAATATGACTGGTGTGAACATGGTGCCCCCTCTCCAACTCACATCCCACGGTGGTCTTAATAGACAATATTCCATATTCCCGGAATGTATCATATGCTTCATGTCTCTGCACAGGATGTATTTTCTGTTAAGATTCCCTGCTCATTTCTTTAAAAGTGAAAATAGTGCTCACCTTTCAATGGCCAATTGAAATGCCACACCTTCTGGGAAGATGTCCTAAACCTCCATTCAGAAGACTCATTTCCTTCTCTCTACAGTGCCACTATACTAATTTCACAATTGCCAAACAGCTTGTACTAGAGTTGTCTGCATATATGTATGCATTGCCCTTTGGACTGCAGTTTTTTGTTTTTGTTTTTGAAGCAGAGAAAGTGTCCTAGATATTTTTTGTATCTTAAGACCTAGAACAGTCTCTTCAGTGTAGTGAATTCAATTGCTTTGACTGGAGGAAAACTAAAGTACCAGAGATTCCATCAAGGTCTCGAGAATGGACCAGGAATAAAACTATTACCTGGATCACCAGGGATTATATGGTTCTTGAGAATGTGGATTTCATTCTATACCAAGGGTCAGTATATTACAATACTAAATGCTTAGGGCTTTGAGTTCAAATTGTAGGCCTGCTACTTCCTAGGCATGTAATCTTAGAATATTATTTAACTTCTTTAAGTGAGAAAAGTCCCCACATCATAGGGTCATTGTGGGGATTAAATGACATGATGTATACAAAGTAAGTGGTATAGTGTTTAGCCTATAGCAAGATTGTAATACATGTGAATGGCTTTTCTTCATTTTATTTATTTCTGGAACCTAACAGAAGGCTGTTAATAATTACTGATCAAATGAATAAATTATAATCTTCAGACTTTATTACCTGGTGTGATTATCCCAAGTTGCTGAACACCAAACCAAAATAATGACATGAACACAGTTCTGAGAGCACATGGGTTCTATATGTTGTCTTGCTCAAGACAAATCACTGGTTTTATCACGGCCTTAAAAAAAGTGGAAGGACCCATTTATCAAGTCACTTATGGGTGAAATAAATAGTGAGCGAGCATGTAACATGCCTTAACCCAACTGGCAGCAGGCCTGCCCTACTACTTGAAATGGTGATTTGGAATTATGTCTCCCTCATCTATGAACTGCCTAGAACATGACATGGAAACAAATTAATGCCTTGATGATTATTAGCTGTCTCAGAGAGGGAACCAGTTTTCGTGAAATACAAAAAGTAGCAGTCTTTTTAGGAGCCGTGGAAAGGGAAAGGTGCAAAAAACAGGCCCAGCATTGACATGAAATAGTCACACCCCTCCTGCACTCTTTTCTCACCAAGTGGCCCTGAGCTTTATTGAGACTGAAGCTGCTGTCTAATGGCTACTCCTCCAGCAGTTGAAAAAAATCTAAATTGAAATGAAATGCCTGTTTCATAGATGGAACATCCTACTCTCAAAATAAAGAGGATACATCTTTAAATGATTTATTAAGCATTTTCATATTATAAGTCCAAGTTGAATATGTCTCTTTAGTGGATGTATACTCCTGGATACAAAGCACTACACATGGACAGAGTACATACAGATATAGTTATCAGCTGTGAAGTCTTCTTTCCATTTAATTTCCATAATATGGAAGGAGCTAATACTGAACTGTCTAGGCATTGCTCTAATTCTTTTCACTAGAATGGAATTTTAGCTTACCAATATCAAATAGTTGAGATGGTCATCAATTTAAGAAAATTAGATTCCCCACATTTTGCCATGTGAAGTTCAGCCAAATGGCAATCATGTGTCAGCTCATGACCTACTATTGCAGCAATAGATCCCATGTCTATCACTCATTTTGCTGGCAGGAGATCCACATAGCGTCTCTGTGACACACCGTCACCCCCAAGTCTCATAAAGACAACTGATAATCAGGGAGAAGTGAGCGGTATGGAGGAAAAATATATCAGACAAAGGAAGAGTTTCCCATGAATATAAAATAATGAAGTCAGTTTTCTTATGGGACTGGTAGATGGCCTCTGAAGGCATTTTCAAGAAAGGAGATGCAGAAAAGGTCTTATGTAAAGGTAGCATTGTTTGAATTAGGATACATATCTCTTCTAAGGAAGATCTTGGGAGAAGATCACATTTAACTGTGAGAATTCTGGTTTTACAATCATTACTTTCTAATCCTTTACTAAAGGCAGAAAAGGATAAACTAGTGATCATTATAATCAGTTTCAAGGCAAAGAACAGAACCAGAAGTTAACTTCTGAATTTATAGATTACAGATAAAACTCACTGTAGAGTGTCTTTGAATTTTGCTACTAAATTTTCCTCTGATGTTTTAGACATTGTGACTCAAACAGCATGGGGATAGGAATCAAAAGGTGAAAGAGCCAGGGGAAATAAGGTCGGCTTTATGCATTAAAGTCAAACATGCTTTATAGATTACAAATGACTATTTATAGATTAATTTATAGATACATTCATTTATAGGTGGTATATTAGGCTAATGAGGGCAGAAGAAAGTTGACTTCTGACTTGTTGCAATAAAAATGTCAGACATGAAAAAGGAAGATCTCGAATAAGTTTTATTTTTAAAAATATAACTGCAAATTATTATGGTATTTAATTGCTTTATAGTTTGTATAAATATTCATAGTTCATTAAGATATTTGAGCATTGTGTCCTTGATCAATTCTTTAACTCCTTATAATATCATTATCTCCAGGAAAATTAGTTTTAATTTATATCACTAAATCAGGTTCATACTTCATAATAATTCTGAAGCCTGCATATATCCTTAGAGAATGTTCCAAAACTTTAGCCCATGTCTACTTGATAACAGAGCAATTAGTTTACTGCATTCAGTGGGTGATGGTGGTGGTGAGGGAATCATATTGGTTATTTATTCTCTCTGGAAAAAATTTTCACTTGTTTAAATTTTTTTATTTTTCAATTATAGGCTACAAACAATATTTTATTAGTTTTAGGTGTACAACATAGTGGTTAGACATTTATATAACTTAGAGTGATCACCCCAATATGTCTAGTACCCATCTGACACCATACATAGTTATTATTATTGACTATATTCTCTTTGCCGTACTTTAGATCCTCATGACTATTTTTGTAACAGGAAATCTGTACATCTTAATTTCTTTCATCTTTTCTACCCATCCTCCCAATCCCCTCTCATCTTGTAATCATTAATTTGTTCTCTGTATCTATGACTTTGTTTCTGTTTTGTTTGTATTTTAGATTTCACATACGTGAAATCATATGGATTTGTTTTTCCTGACTTTTTTCACTTAGCATAATACTGTCTGGGTCCATCCATGTTGTCACA
>NW_011888797.1:1849804-1862622 GCF_000151845.1 Pteropus vampyrus | reverse complement strand
GAGATCCACATAGCGTCTCTGTGACACACCGTCACCCCCAAGTCTCATAAAGACAACTGATAATCAGGGAGAAGTGAGCGGTATGGAGGAAAAATATATCAGACAAAGGAAGAGTTTCCCATGAATATAAAATAATGAAGTCAGTTTTCTTATGGGACTGGTAGATGGCCTCTGAAGGCATTTTCAAGAAAGGAGATGCAGAAAAGGTCTTATGTAAAGGTAGCATTGTTTGAATTAGGATACATATCTCTTCTAAGGAAGATCTTGGGAGAAGATCACATTTAACTGTGAGAATTCTGGTTTTACAATCATTACTTTCTAATCCTTTACTAAAGGCAGAAAAGGATAAACTAGTGATCATTATAATCAGTTTCAAGGCAAAGAACAGAACCAGAAGTTAACTTCTGAATTTATAGATTACAGATAAAACTCACTGTAGAGTGTCTTTGAATTTTGCTACTAAATTTTCCTCTGATGTTTTAGACATTGTGACTCAAACAGCATGGGGATAGGAATCAAAAGGTGAAAGAGCCAGGGGAAATAAGGTCGGCTTTATGCATTAAAGTCAAACATGCTTTATAGATTACAAATGACTATTTATAGATTAATTTATAGATACATTCATTTATAGGTGGTATATTAGGCTAATGAGGGCAGAAGAAAGTTGACTTCTGACTTGTTGCAATAAAAATGTCAGACATGAAAAAGGAAGATCTCGAATAAGTTTTATTTTTAAAAATATAACTGCAAATTATTATGGTATTTAATTGCTTTATAGTTTGTATAAATATTCATAGTTCATTAAGATATTTGAGCATTGTGTCCTTGATCAATTCTTTAACTCCTTATAATATCATTATCTCCAGGAAAATTAGTTTTAATTTATATCACTAAATCAGGTTCATACTTCATAATAATTCTGAAGCCTGCATATATCCTTAGAGAATGTTCCAAAACTTTAGCCCATGTCTACTTGATAACAGAGCAATTAGTTTACTGCATTCAGTGGGTGATGGTGGTGGTGAGGGAATCATATTGGTTATTTATTCTCTCTGGAAAAAATTTTCACTTGTTTAAATTTTTTTATTTTTCAATTATAGGCTACAAACAATATTTTATTAGTTTTAGGTGTACAACATAGTGGTTAGACATTTATATAACTTAGAGTGATCACCCCAATATGTCTAGTACCCATCTGACACCATACATAGTTATTATTATTGACTATATTCTCTTTGCCGTACTTTAGATCCTCATGACTATTTTTGTAACAGGAAATCTGTACATCTTAATTTCTTTCATCTTTTCTACCCATCCTCCCAATCCCCTCTCATCTTGTAATCATTAATTTGTTCTCTGTATCTATGACTTTGTTTCTGTTTTGTTTGTATTTTAGATTTCACATACGTGAAATCATATGGATTTGTTTTTCCTGACTTTTTTCACTTAGCATAATACTGTCTGGGTCCATCCATGTTGTCACAAATGGCAAGATTTCATTCTTTTTTATGGCTGAGTAATATTCCATTGTATGTATGTACCACCTCTTTATACATTCATTTATTGATGGACACTTAGGTTGCTTCTATATCTTGGCTATTGTAAGTAATGTTACAATAAATATAGGAGTGCAGATATCTATTCGAATTCGTGTTTTGAATTTCTTCAGGTAAATACCCAAAGGTGGATTGCTGGGGCTTATGGTAGTTCTGTTGAATTTTTTGAGGAACCTCTATACTGTTTTCCATAGTGGCTGCACCAATTTGCAATCCCACCAATAGTGCACGAGAATTCCTTTTTCTTCACAACCTCACCAACACCTGTTGATTGTTGATTTATTGAAGATAGCCATTCTGACAGGTGTGAGGTGAAATCTCATGTTTTAATTTGCATTTCCCTGATTAGTGCTATTGAGCATCTTTTCATAAGTCTATTGGCCATCTGTATATCCTCTTTGGAGAAATGTCTATTCAGGTCCTCTGCCCACTTTTTTAAAAATCAGATTGTTTGTTCGTTTATTTGTTTTTGGTGTTAAGATGTATGAGTTCCTTATAAATTTTAAATTTTGGATATTGGCTCCCTACTGAATGTATCTCTGGTAAATATCGTCTCTCATTTGGTAGATGGTCTTTCCATTTTGTTGATGGTTTCCTTCACTGTGCAAAACTCCAGTCTGATGTAATTGCACTTACATATATATTGATATGATCATATAATTTTCATCCTTTATTTTATGAGGAATATCACATTAATTGATTTGCAGATATTGAATCAGCCTTGCATACCAGAAATAAATTCCATTTGATTATGATATATGATCTTTTTAAGGTTTGCTGAATTTGGTTTGCTAATATTTCGTTGAAGATTTTTGCATCTATGTTCATCAGGTGTATAGACCTTTTTTTTTTTTTTTGGTAATGTCTTTATCTGGTTTGGTATCAGGTTTTTTTTTTATGCATTACCTGATATTATCATATTCTAATAGAAGTCTATTCATTTTGTTGTTGTTGTTGTTGCAGTAGGTAATTCTTTGAATGTTTGGTAAAATTTAATCATGAAGCCATCCGGTCTAGGGCTTTTGGCTTTATTATTGAAATGATTTTGTTAATAGTTATTGGTTTATTCAGATTTTCTGTTTCTTCCTGATTCAGTCTTGGAAGATTGCATATTTCCAGAAATTTACCCATTTCTTCCATGTTGTCCAATTTGTTGGCACTAATTGTTCATAGTATTTCCTAATAATTCTTAGTTTTTCTATGGTGTTTGTTGTCATCTCTTTTTCATTTCCTATTTTTCTTTGGTTCTTTTTTTTTTTTTTATTGGATCTGGCTAACATTTTTTGTTTGTTTTCAAAGAACCACCTTTTGGTTTCAAATTGTTTCATTTGTTTCCACTCTGATTTTTATTTCCTTCCTTCTATTCACTTTGGGCTTTGTTTATTCTTCTTTTTCTAGTTCCTTTATGTGTAAGTTTAGATTATTTGAGATTTTCTTGTTTCTTGAAATAGGCCTGTATCATTTTACATTCCTCTTAGAATGGCTTTGGCTATGTCCTGCAGATTTTGGGTTGTTGTGTTTTCATTTTCATTTATTTCAAGATACCTTTTGATTTCTTCCTTGATCTCCATCCATTTTTTTAGTAGCATGTTATTTAGCATTTCAGTTTTATTTATAGAATTGATTTCTAGTTTCATACCATTGTGATTGGTGAAGATGCCCGATATAATTTTGGTCTTCTTAAATTTATTGAGTCTTGTTTGTGACCTCACATATGTTCTCTCTTGGAAAAATGTCCCATGTGCACTTTAAAATAATGTATATTTGGATTTTTCTTGAAATAGTCTAAAAATATCAAGTACATCTGGTCTAATGTGTCACTTAAGGCCACTGTGTCCTTGTTGATTTTCGGTCTGGATTATCCATTGATTAGTGGGGTGTTAGTCTCCAACTCTTACTGTCATTCTCTCCCTTTATGTCCATCAATATTTACTTTACATAATTAGATGCTCCTACATTGTGTGCATAGATGTTTACAAGAGTTATATCCTCTTGTTAGAATCATCCCTTTACCATTATGAAATACACTTCTTTGTTTCTTCTTATGGTCTGTTCTAAAGTTGATTTTGTCTAATATAAACATTGATACCCAGCCTTTTTCTTTCCATTTGCATGAAATATTTTTTCCATTCCTTTATTCAGTCTGTGTGTTTTGATCTGAAGTGGTTCTCTTGTAGGCAGCATATTTATGTCTTGGTTTTTTTTTTTTTTATGCATTCACCCACCCTATGTATTTCGATTGAAGTATTTAGTCTATTTACATTTAAAGCAATTACTGATAGGTATGTAGTTACTGCCATTTCTGAGCATTTTTGTAGTTCTGCTCTGTTCCTTTCTTATTCTCTTGCTCTCTTCTCTTGTATGTTGATGACTTTCTATAGTGTTATGTTTGGATTCCTTTCTCTTTATTTGTTGTACATCTCTTACAAATTTTTGGCCTGTAGTTACCACATGCTTCATATATACCAAGCTATGTTTATTGTAGTCTATTTTAAGTTGATAGGTGCTTAAGTTGGAACATATTCTAAAATCACTATAGTTTTTTATTAAACTTGTCCAGGTTTATAGTTTTTTTTTCTTGTGTGTATGTGTTTATCCCTTAATTTATTTTTGTAATTACACATGATCTTCTAATTTTGTCTTTCAAGCTCTATACTAGCTTTAGTTGGTTGATCCACTGCTTTTACTATGTGTTTGTTTTTGTCAGTGAGAATTATTTTCTTATATTTTCTTATACATATTTTTGATCTTCTCTTTTCTACTTAAAGAAGTTCCATAACATTACTTGTAATACTGAGTTAGTGAGGATGAACTCCTTTTGCTTTTTATTGTCTGGGAAACTCTTTCTCTCTCCTTCAATTCTAAATGATAGCCTTGCAGATCAAGTAATCTTGATTGTAGATTTTTGCTTTTCATCACTTTAAATATTTTGTGCGAACCCCTTTTGGTCTGCAGCTTCTATTGAGAAATCAGCTGACAGCCTTATGGGAGCTTCCTTGTACATAACTTCTTTTGCTGCTTTTAAGATTTTCTTTGTCTTTAACCTTTGTCATTTTAATTATGTTGCATCTTGGTGTGGCACTCTTTGGATTCGTCTTGTTTGAGACTGTACTTTCTGGACTTGCATGTCTATTTTCTTCACTAGGTTAGGGAAGTTTTCAATCATTATTTCTTCAAAGAGGTTTCCAATCCCTTGCTCTTTCTTCTCCTAGTGCCCCTATAGTGCAAATGTTAGTATGCTTAATGTTGTTCCAGAGTTCCCTTAAATTATCCTTATTTTTTTGGATTCTTTTTTCTTTTTTGCTGTTATGATCAGGTGTTTTCTGCTACCTTGTCTTCTAGATCACTGATTCGATGCTCTGATTTATCTAATCTGCTATTAACTCCCTCTAATGAATTTTTCATTTTAATGACTGTATTCCTCATTTCTGACTGTTTTTATTAATGGTTTCTATCTCTTTATTGAGGTTCTCACTGAGTTCATCTATTCTTCCCCGAAGTTCATTGAGCATCCGTATAACCAGTGTTTTGAACTGAGTATCTGGTAGATTGCTTGTCTCCATTTCGTTTAGTTCTTTTTCTAGAGTTTTGTCCTGTTCTTTCATTTAGAACATGTTTGTCTCCTCATTTTGGCTGATTCTCTGTGTTTGTTTATATATATTAGGTAGACTTGCTACCTCTCATTCTTTGTAGAGTGTCCTTATGCAGTAGGTGTCCTATAAGGTCCAGTGGTGCAGTGTCCCTAAGCCGGGTGCTCCAGCATTGTCCGTTGTGTAGGTTGTATGCCCTCTGTTGTAGTTAAGCCTTGATTACTATTGGCACATCAGTGGGCGAGACTGACTTTCAAGCTGACTAGCTGTGAATATGGCTGTGACTATAGTAGAAAACCCATTGTATGGAGGTTGACCTCACAGAGTGGGAGCTGTATTAGTGGGGCTCTGGTACCAGCTGAGTCTGCCCTTTGGCTGTGTCATTTGTCAAACTGATTGGGTGGTGCTCTGGTGTGGTCTGAAGTCAGCCACGGGGTGTGCTGATTCTGGACGCTGTTTGGAGGGTGCTCCAGTGTAGGCCAAAGTTAGCTACCATTTGTGCCCAGCTTGAGGTCACCTGGTGGGAGCTACAAAGTGATCAGAGGTTGGTTGCCACTTGTATTGGGCTTCGAGGCACTTGGGAGATGCTGCGGTGTGAATTGAGGCTGACTGCCACTAGTGCTATGCATAAGATCCTTTAGTGGGCACTACAATGTGAGCTGAGGCCAGCCGCTTCTTGTGCCAGGATTGTGGCTGCTCAGCTGAAGCTCTGTTCCAGGCTCACACTGGCTGCAGCTTATGCTAGGCTTGGGGCTACATAATGGGAGTTACAATGCAAGTTCAGACTGGAGTTGGGGATGCTTAGCAAGATGTACAGGGCATACCAAGGCCAGATGTTGCTTGTTTGGAGTTTATGGACCTTTGAGAGATTTTAGGAAATTCTGCAATATGAGCCAAGGCAGGCTACTCCTGCGGAAAAGGCACTGGAAGCAGCTGGGGTAGTGGGGCACAAGTTGGGTGGGACAGTTTTTCAAGGAATCACCTGTGATTCTGTGGGAAAACAGTGTCACTCAGGTTAAGGAAGAGCTCAGATTTGGCCCTCACCTGCACCTGCTGGCTGGGTGGAGGAAGGAGTCAACAAAGAAGCAATGGTGTCTGACAGAGCTTCCATCCCCAGAGATAGCCACCCTGGCCCTTCAGACCTCACCCTGAAGCCAGTCAATTCAGTTCCTCCCCATATGTCTGTTGCTTTTTGAGCTGCTGCCTCTGTGCTGGAGCCCAGTGAGTGTGAGTTTGTTAGTAAGTCCCTGCTCAGCCCCTCAAGAGGAATGCTTTGGACCTCAGGAGCCTTTTATTTCCCTCAGATAAAATCTCTCTAGTTTTCACAGCCAGACATTATGGAGACTCTTCTTCCCAGCACTGATGCCCCAGGCTGGGAAGGGGCTAGGGCCCCTAGCTCCTCAGGTACCTCTACAGCCAACATAGTCCTTCTGATTCTTAATTGCTACACCGTGTGTGTGGGACCTACTTGTTCTGCATCTCTGCTCCTCCTACTAGTCTCAATGTGGCTTCTTTATATCCTTGGACTTCTGTTCATGTAGTGGTTCAAAATGATGGCTGTTCTATAATTTAGCTGTAATTTTGATGTCATGGGAGGAGGTAAGCACAGCATTTACCTATTCCGCCATCTTGACTAGAAATCAAATTTTCACTTTGTTGATTGAAATTTTAGCACTGGTTGACAAAACTATTTTATAGTACGCATCTTCAACTTCATAATTTCTGTTTCCTATGTCTGCTCAGAAGTAATTTTAGTTCTCTAAGTTCTTTTCTAAATGGCTCCTTTGAAGAGTCCCTGAAAGAGAAAGTGACTCCATTTTGCAAACAGTGAACAATCTCATCATGGGCGTTGGTCTGGGAATCAGTCCAGGCAGTCAAGAATGTCTTAAGAGGACAGGGTAAAAACATTTGAAAATTTTTTGTGTACCTATTGTATGGAGAACATTCGTTCAAACCACGGTATTGAGAATGTTTTTTCCATTATGCCACTGAAGACTCATTTGCTGGGCATCCATGAAAGTAGAGAGACTGTGATCAGAATGCACAGCCAGGAATAAATGAAACATACTATCATAGGGACAAGGGACATGTGAACTGAATGACCCTGGACATATGAATGAAATTCTCATCCATGGAGAAGCCAAGGAAAGCTATAGAAAGGCTAAAAATGCATAGAGGTAGCCTGGAGTGTTTGAGAAAAGTGATTGGTTTGTTTGAAACATTTTTGATTTAGGGTCAGTTTAAATTGAAATATGACATTTCCATAGCCAGATTAAACCATAAGAAGTGGTATTTGATTATGACCACAGATATTACCCCAAAAACCTATGACAATGCTGCTCCTCTGATTTCAGTCATCTCTGAAGTATTTCTAAATTGGAAAAAAAAAAAGGTCTGAAAGGGATAATAGAGTAGATGGTAGAGCATAAAAATAAGCTTCATGAAGAAACATACAAATATTTATATCAGTAAATATTTGAAAACAAGAAAAATGACCAATGGATTAGAAGATAAAAGATAGATCTTTAAATTCTGAAAGTGGTAGAGGCTCTTAAATTACGAAGAACGGTTATTAAAAGCCTTGGAGAGTCTAATAAAATTGAATTAAGGAGGCTATTAGATAAATTTTTAAACACCATGAACATTTTTTAAAATGTAATAGGATGTTAAAATTCTAAAGTTTTGATTCACTGTCTACTGTGCATAAATGTTTCCATTTTACTTTTTAGTGCCCTCCCTCCCATACAAAACCAGTTTCACCAGATTTGGAACAGAGCAAACTGAAATAACCACTGGGATTTAACCCCCAGGAAGTCTGTTAGACAAGCTAGATAACCACTTCCTGGCAAATGCTCCGAAGGCTGTGTAGTTCAGGGTGGAGAACACTGTGTGAGTCTAGGCTTTACCTTTGTGTGGGCTCCAACAGTTCCACTGCCTTCTGATTCTGGATTCAACCTCTCAATATCTTTCTGCTCTTCTAAGTGAGGGTAATAATGCATGTCCCACTCCCAGGGTTATTTTGAGAATCAAATGCAAAACATATGTGAAAGTGGTTTGAACAAAGGTAAGCTTTTGTAGGCTGAGTGAAGCAGAGAATGTTGACAACGGTTACAGGTAGAAAGAAATGTGTGGGTAGTACAAGGTAAGTCTTTAAATCTTGAAGTGAGATGGTATGCTCACTTAATGTTGCTAGATAATTAGTATTTAATGGCCACATGGTTATTGTAGTAAAGAACTTTATAGAAACTTCTTCAAATAGCTGGATTTTGAGCTTTATTGCATTTAATTATCCATACCTTAACACAGGGGTCCCCAACCCAACCAGCGTGTGGCCTGTTAGGAACTGGGCCACACAGCAGGAGGTGAGCATCAGGTGAGCAAGTGAAGCTTCATCTATATTTTCAGCTGCTCCCCAGCACTAGCATCACCACCTCACCTCTACCTCAGGTCATCAACAGGTATTAGATTCTCATAGAAGCACTAGACCCTGGTGCCAAAAAAGTAAGGACCACTGCCTTAGAGCAGTTATATTGGATTCGTGAAATTGGACCTAGGTCAGGTGTGCATGAATTCAGTTGTCTTGATTCAGTGGCACTTTATTCCTTGGGGCTACTTCAACTATAGTGGTATAGAGCATGAATTAGTTTGGCTCAGACTAGAAAACAAGGAGGCAGGGCTGCTGTGTGAGTACAGCAGCCCCTGTGGGATGATTTCTGGGACACTGAAAAGACCCTATGGTCCCAACACACATCCCACACTGACCTACAGACACATAAATCCTGTAATTAGAATTAGATTATTTTGACATTAGCCAAGTAGGGATTTTCCTTCCATAAAAGTATGCTGAGACTTTTTGTCTTTTTTTCCAAGGCTGTAGCAATGGAAGTAGGGAACATGTTACAATTTTGCCTAGGCTTTCTCTGACCAAAAATACAGAGCCCTGGCTTTGGGAACCACTGAGGTGATACCACAGAATGGAGTTCCCAGGGAGTTAAGTTCACCCAACTTGCCTGAGGTAATACAGACACTGGTCAGGTCAATAGCCTGGAAAGAAACATTCAGTTATTCCATAAATACTTACTGAGTATCTAGTGGGTACTTAGCACAGGGTTACATATTTCTCATGTAGAATTTGTAGAGACTACATATGATATAAGGAGAATCAGATTGTCACTATCCTTTTATAAACTCATAAAAACGGCATAACTATACACTACAGCACATATCACTTTTTTTTGTTACACACATTAGCATACCAGACACTTGTGATTTTGTAGTGGTTCATAGTGGGAAAATGATTAATTGTTGCTGTCTCATTGGATTCCATTTAAAACTTGTCTGACTTGTATGACCTACATCTTCAGTAGATCAGGTTGTGTTTTCTTTGGCTGAAAGTGTTGTTATATTATAATTCTACCTTCCCCACTACAGGCCTTCTCATTCTAGGCTTGAGTCCCATGTATCTCAGTGCAGAGGCTTCTAAGATCCCAAAACCACATAATGGCAAGGCAATGGATTTTTCATGATGGTTTTACAGCAAACTTACTTTTGCCCAGCTTCTCCTTGGCCCGCACAAGGTCCATACTTATAAGCATACACCAAGCGAGGAATAAAGTCAGATGTTATCGCTATGACAAATGCATTTGTAATTACAGAGAGAATTCCAATGCCTTCAAGAATTCCATACCAAATTCCTATTCAAAGAGAAGTTTTGTATTAATTCCAGACACAAGAGGAATAAGTATGAAAACAACTGGGGTGATTAATTTTAATAGTCCTTTCCATGAGTTCTTTCATCTTCCTGTCATACAAATACACTTGCAACCAGGAGCAAGAATTTGTACTCATAAACACCTTGGCATTAAAGTTTTTTTTTTTTTTTTTTTTTTTTTTACTGGAAGTGCTAATGCTCATGACTTAAAAATTCTCAGGATCAGACATAAGTAGAGAATTCTGGTCAATGATAAGGCACCAAAACCCCATCTGATATGACTGGCACATGTGATGTCAATCTATTGCCAGTCTGGGAACTCCTCAGGGGTACAGAGAGGGTCCCTCTACTTCATCTCTGTGGGCACAGTTCCTGATGCACTGACCCAGGGTGGGTGCTCACTGAATGTGTGTTTGTTTCATATGGATGTTAAAAGACCACTGGGAGCCAAATACACCCACACTCAATCCTCTTCCCCACGCACTGGCTGAGGACCACCTGCTCGCTCTGTACTAAGCACTGGATACAGAAACAAATGAAAAAAAAAAAAAGTCTGATCTCAGGCAGCTTTGGAGAGGCTCCACTTGATTCAACTCAGCATTTCTAGTCAAAGACCAAAGGCCATCTCTACCTTTAGAAAAACAATCGCGCTTCATTTGACTCAGGTAGACATTTAGGAAATAGCAAAACAAGTTAAGCAAATGGAAGATCTATTTTAAAAAGGCAAAAAATGGTCATCAAAATGTTAGATTCAAAAATCTTACGATAGACATAACCAAATGAAGAATCTATATAAGTACAAATTCTCTAGCACTGGAAATTATAAAGTTCCAAATAGGCAGCTTTACTTCTTATTTGATCTTATTTAAAACTAACATAATTATTCTTTTATAAGAGTTAGCTGAGTCATCTTACATGGAAACTGTAAGTAAAAATCCAAAGTTGGTGTCTATTTTTATTTTTTCTACCAGATGGTTAATATTTTTTAAAAAAACACTCAAATCCAACTTACCTATGTCTTTGGCCCTTGAAGCTAAAGGTCGCCTCCATTGTGTGACGAATTTGTAAGCATCAAGTCGAATTTCAATTATGTTATTCAGTAAGGCCAGAAGTGGTGCTAGAGGAAAAGCTGCCACAAAGATAGTTGTGAATCCAAACTGAAGAACTAGACAGAAAAAAGGAGAAAAAAACAAAGTGTATTGGTTTCCCATGACTGTTTTTAAAAGTCTGATACTCTGAGTGTCTCATCGTTTGAACCTATATTTTTTCTCAGTACAGAAGCACAGGGAATATCTCTTCCAGAAAGATGGCCAGCGCACTGGAAAAAGAAGCACTTCTGGGGCCTGGAAGCAGTGGCATCCTAGGAGCAGTGATCGTACGTAAGGTCCAGATTTTGTTTTCTAGATACCCATATCTAATAAAGTAGCCAGGATTCCTTCAAGAAATGTTTAATTCTAGAGCTATGGTAGGGAAAATATAAGATGAGCGTGAAATATCCTGTGATGTCAGAAAGTTAGAAAGTGCTTGAAAAGTGATGGGATACAACAATAGGACACAGGACAAACTCGAAGGAGTTCCCAATGGCCAAGACTGGATCACTTTGTGCAACGATAACGATAGTGACAAATTTATATTCCTGGCAACAGTGTATAATGATTCCTTTTTCTCCATGTCCTCACCAACACCTGTCATCTCTTGTCTTTTGGGTAGTAGCTACTGTAACAGGTATGAGGTGATATCATGGTTTCATTGGCACTTCACTGATTGTTAGTGATGTTGAGCATCTTTTAATGTATCTGGTGGCCATTTGGATGTCATCTTTGGAGAAATAGTTAGTTCCTTTGCCATTTTAAATCAGATATTTTGTCATTGAGTTGTATGAGTTCTTTATATATTTTGGATATTAACCCCTTACTGATATATGACTTACAACACTTTTCTTCCATTATGTTGGTTGCCTTTTCATTTTGTTTTCTTTTGTTGTGCAGAAGCTTTGAGATTTGACATAGTCCCATTTGTAGAGTTTTGCTTTTGATATCATTAAGAAAATCGTTGCCAAGACCAGTGTTGAGGAACTTCTCTCTGTTTTTGTTTGAGTTTTATGATATCAGGTGTTGTTTGTCTTTGATCCATTTTGAGTTAATTTTTTGAGTGGTTTTAGATAGAAGGTCCAATTTCATTGTTCTGAATGTGTTTGCCCACTTTTCCAAACACCATTTGTTGAAGAGATTATTCTTCCCCCATTAGGTGTTTTCATCTCCTCTGTCAAATATTAGTTGAATGTATTTGCAAGGGTCTAACTCTGAGCTGTATATTTGGTTCCATGGGTCTATGTGTCTATTTGATTACCAAAGCTATAGTAATCAAAACAGTAGCTTTGTAGTACAGTTTAAATGCAGGAAGTGTAATACCTTCAGCTTTATTCTTTTTTCTTCAGGATTGCTTTGGATATTCAGGGTCTCTTTTGCTTCCATACAAGTATTAAAATTGTTTTTTCTATTTCTGTGAAGAATGACATTGGCATTTTGATGGGGATGACACTGAATCTATAGGTGGCTTTAGGTAGCATGAATAATTTAATGATTTTAATTCTTCTGATCCATAATAACTGAGTGTCTTTCCATTTGTTGTCTCCAATTTCTTTCAGCAAAGTCTTGTAGTTTTCATTATAGATCTTTCACTTCCTGCATTAAATTTATTCCTAGGTATTTTGTTTTTTGATGCTATTGTGAGTGAGACAGTTATCTTCATTTTTTCAGATGTTTCTTTACTAGTGTACAAGAATGCAATTGATTTCTGTATGTTTATTTTATATCCTGTAATTTTACTAAAAGTTGATTACATCCCACAGTTTTTAGGTTGCGTCTTTAGGATTTTCTGTATACAAAAGCATATCATCTGCAAATAGCGACAATTTTACTTCTTTCTTTCCTATTTTTGGATGCTTTTTATTTGTTTTGC
>NW_011888797.1:1839298-1849754 GCF_000151845.1 Pteropus vampyrus | reverse complement strand
GTGTCTTTCCATTTGTTGTCTCCAATTTCTTTCAGCAAAGTCTTGTAGTTTTCATTATAGATCTTTCACTTCCTGCATTAAATTTATTCCTAGGTATTTTGTTTTTTGATGCTATTGTGAGTGAGACAGTTATCTTCATTTTTTCAGATGTTTCTTTACTAGTGTACAAGAATGCAATTGATTTCTGTATGTTTATTTTATATCCTGTAATTTTACTAAAAGTTGATTACATCCCACAGTTTTTAGGTTGCGTCTTTAGGATTTTCTGTATACAAAAGCATATCATCTGCAAATAGCGACAATTTTACTTCTTTCTTTCCTATTTTTGGATGCTTTTTATTTGTTTTGCTTAGTTGCTCTCGCTAGGATTTCCAGTACTATACTGAATGAAAGTGGTGAGAGCAGGCATCCTGTCTGGTTCCTGATCTTAGAGGAAAAGCTTTCAATTTTTATTCACTGAACATAATGTCACCTGTGGGTTTGTCACATGTGGCCTTTATTCTGTTCAGTGATTATATGAAAGGTTTTGTCATGAAAAGAAGTTGCATTTTGTTAAATGCTTTCTTTGCATCTATTTAGATAATCATGATATTTATCTTCCAATCTGTTAATGTGATGCATTACATTCATTGATTTGTATATGTTAACCAGTCTTACATCTCAGGCACGACTTCCACTTGGTTGTGGTGTATAACTGTTTTAAGGTATTTTTGAATTTGATTTGCTTATACAGTGTTAAGAATTTTGAATCTATAGTCATCAGGGATATTGGTCTATAGCTTTCTTGTAGTGTTCTTATCTGGCTTTGGTGTCACAGTAATGTTGGCTTCATAGAATGAGTTTGGAAGTAGTTTTCCTCAATATTTTTGAAGAGCTTTAAAAGGACTGGCATTAATTATTTTTTATTATTAAATTTATTGGGGCAACACTGGTTAATAAAATTATATAGGTTTCAAGTGTACAATTCAATAGTGCATCATCTGTATATTGCACTGTGTGTTCACCATCCAAAGTCAAATTTCCTTCCTCTCTGGTAACCACTAAACTGTTGTCTGTGTCAGAATTGTTTGTTGTCTTGTTTTATATGAGTGATATCATGTGGTTCTCAACTTTTTCTGCCTGGCTTATTTCGCTTAGCATGATTATATCAAGATCCATCTGGGTTGAGTCATATTCTATTGTAGATATGCCACATTTTCTTTATCCAATCATCTATTGGTGAACACAGTTGTTTCCATGTTCTGGCCATTGCAAATAATGGTGCACTGAACGTCGGGGTGCATGTGTTTATGGATAAATGTTTTCGAACTTTTTGGTACATACCCAGAAGAGGAATTGCTGGATCATATGGTAATTCTATTAATTTTTTGAGGAACTTACCCCTTTCCCCTATACTGTTTCCCATAGTGGCGATGCCAATTTACATTCTCACCAGTAGTGTATGAGGGGTTCTTTTTCCCTACAACCTCTCCAATACTTGTCTTGCTGATAATAGCCCTTTAACAGGTGTGAGGTGGTATCTCATTGTGCTTTTGATTTGAATTTTCCTATGATCTAGTGAAGTTGTGCATCTTCATATATCTGTTGGTTTTTTATATATGTCTTGGGAGAAGTGTCTATTTAGGTCCTCTATCCATTATTTTTTTTATTGAGTCATATGAATTCTTTAGCCCCTTGTTTGCAAATATCCTCTCCCATTCAGTTGTTTGCCTCTTGGTTTTGTAGGTTTCTTTTTTTTGCCGTGCAGAAGCTTCTTAGTTTGATATAGTCCTATTCACTTATTTTTGCTTTTACAATTCATAAAATGCTCTCTAAATCCAAGGTCCATGAGTTTAGTACCTGTGTTTTCTTCTATGCAATTTATTGTTTCAGGTCTTTTATCTATTTTGAGTTTTGTATAAAGTGATCCAGTTTAATTTTTTTTTTTTTGCATGTATCTGTCCAATTTTCCCAATAGCACTTATTGAAGAGATTGTCTTCACCCTCTTGAATGTTTTTTGCTTATTTGTTGAAAATATTTGCCCATATGTATGTGGATTTATTTCTGGGCTCTCAGTTCTTTCCATTGATCTGTATGTTTTTCTGCCAGGACCATGTGGTTTTGCTTATTGCAGCTTTGTAGTACAGTTCGAAATCAGAAAATGTGATACCTTCCACTTTGTTCTTTTGCAAGGTCTCTGGCTTTGGGGTGGGGGGGTCTTTTGTGGTTCCATATAAATTTTAAAATTAGTTGTTCCAGTTCTGAGAAGAATGCCTTTGGTATTTTAATAGGGTTTACATTGATTCTGCATATTGCTTTATGTAGCACAGGTATTTTAACAATATTAATCCTTCCAATCTGTAAGCATGATATACCCTTCCATTTATTTGCATCCTCTTCAATGTCTTATAGTTTTCACAGTACAGGTCTTTCATGTCTTTGGTATTGTATATACCAATAATGAACTATTATAGAATTTTAAAAAATTCCATTAACAATTGCCTCAGAAAGAATAAAATACCCGGGAATAAATACAACTAAGAAAGTAAAGGGCCTACACTCAGAAAACTATAAGACACTGAAGAAAGAAATTGATACAAGATACACCATGCTCATGGATGGGAAGAATTACACCATCAAAACATCCACACTACTCAAAGCAATCCCTATCAAAATACCAATGACATTTTTCATAAAACTAGAATAGTCCTAAAATTTACATGGAACCACAGAAGACCCCAAATACCTGAAGTAATCTTGAGAAAAAACAATGTTGGAGGTATCACACTACCTGATATCAAAGTATGCTACAAAGCTATAGTAATCAAAACATCCTGGCACTGGCATAAAAACAGACACATAGATCAATGGAACAGAGTGACCAGAAATAATCCCATACCTATATGGTCAATCTCAAAGGAGGCAAGAATGCACAATGGGGTAAAAACACAGTCTCTATAATAAACGGTTCTAGGGAAACTGGACAGATACATGTAAAAAAATGAAACTGGATCACTCTTTCTTACACTATACAAAAAAATAAACTCAAAATGGATTAAAGACTTAAATGTAACACCTAAAACCATAAAAAAAACACCCCTAGAATTAAGTAGTAAACTCTCTGATATCATCTTTAGCAATACTTTTTTGGATATGTCTCCTTAGGCAAGGGAAAGGAAAGAAAAAATAAATGGGTTTACATCAAACTAAAAAGTTTTTGCACAGTGAAGAAAACCATCAACTGGGATAATATATTCGCCAATGATACATCCAATAAGAGATTAATATCCAAACTATATAAGAAACTTAACACCAAAAAAAAGCCCCAATCTGATTAAAAAATGGGCAGAGGACCTGAACAGACATTTCTCCAAAGAAGATATGTAAATGGTCAATAAACATATGAAAAAATATTCAATCATCAGAGAAATGCAAATTAAAGCCACAGTGAGATATCTCACAGCTGTTAGAATGGCTATCTTCAATTAATCAACAAACATACGTTTTGGCAAAGATATGGAGAAAAGGGAACCTTTGTGCATTGCTGATGGGAATATAAATTGGTACAGCCACTATGGAAAACAGAATGAAAGCCTCTCAAAAAAAAACAAACAAACATAAAAAATCTACCTTATGACCTAGGAATTCCACTTCTGGGTATTTATCTGAAGAAATCCAAAATATTAATTCAAAAATATATATATACCCTATGTTCACTTATTTACGATAACCAAGGTATGGAAGCAATCTAAGTGTGCACCAGTAGACAACTAGATAAAGATGTGGCACATATAATCAATGGAACATTAGCCATAAAAAGAATAAAATCTTACCATTTGTGACAACATGGATAGACCTAAAGGGTATATGCTGAGTGAAATAAGTCAGAGAAAGACAAATATATGATTTCACTTTTATGTGGAATCTAAAAACCAAAATAAATGAACAGGAGAAATAGAAATAAACTCAGAGAACAGATGGTTGCCAGATTGGCGGTGGGGGTCAGAAGGCTGGGTAAAAGGGGCTAAGAGGTATAATTTGACAGTTATAAAAATAGCACGGGGATGTAAAGTACAGCACAAGGAATATAGTCAATAATATCATGTCATATGGGTACTAATCAGTTTGTAAGGTATATAAATGTCTAATCACTATGTTTTACACCTGAATCTAATATTGTATATCAATAATTATAATTACCATGAGAATGTAATTAAGTGAAAAATAAATTTTTAAAAAGTCAATGAGGAAAGATGATCTTAATAGAAAAGTACAAAGTTCATGAGCAGGAAATTCATGAAAAAGAAAATATAAATGGCTAATAAACATATGTACAGACAACCAAATTAAAACAATGTATTATCATGAATAAAAAGGTATGTAAAAAAAATACAGCTAACATCACATTTTACCCTCAGGTCAGGAACAAAGATATCCAATATCAATTATAGTCAGCATTATTATATGAAAGATCTTAATGCGATTAGGTAAGAACAACAAAAGAGTATAATGATTAGAAAGGAAAATAAAAAAGTATTTGTAGATGACTAATTTGTAAAGAAAAATCTAAAAAATATAGAAACAATTATAATTGACATAAGACTTTAGCAAATTTGCATAATATATACCAAGTACATACTATGAGCCAGGCACTGTCCTAAGCCCTTTCTATGCATTAACTCATTTAATCTACACAAAGACCCTATGAAGTACTTACTCTTATTATCCTCACTTTAGAAATGAGGAATTTGAGATTACATAGCTGCCCAAGTTTTCATAATAAACTTTAGGGCTGGGATTTGAACCCAGGTAATCTGTTTGCAAACCTTCTGCTCTTAGTTACATGCTAACTTAAATAGCTTGGTTTTGATTACAGAGAAATCTGATTCCTTCAATAAAAGTGTGGCATTCATATCTTCCTGTCAACCCCATCCAAGGGAAATGACTGTCCCCACTATACCCTCTACTGATTCATACTGCAGCATCTTATGATACTTTATTACACTTACTCTTTATATCTCTGGCTTCCTTTACTAGCCTATGCCCTCTTGAGACCTGGGACTGTGCCTTACTCCTTATATTTCTAGTGCCAAGCGTAATATCTGCCTGGACAGAACATGGCTCAACAGATGGTCTGCTGAATGAATCAATCGCGTGATGAATGATAACTCCTTTTTCTTTGGTTCATCAAATTTTCCAACTCATTTTTGTTTTTTGGTGATTTACTACAAGGGACAGAACACTGTCATGACAAGTCTGATGTGATTATAGGCTTTTTGGCACAATCTCTATGGATCAAGACACTGCTTCCTTTGCATTTAACTCAAGAATCCTCGCTCGCTGAGGGCCCAGACAATATGTTTAGCTGAATGCAGCTAGAATTTGCATTTATGATAAACAGGATAAAGAAGAAAAGGATAAAGTAGAATATTTTCATACTCATTTCTAAGTATTCGTCGAAGAGTCCGTAGGCGTTCATGGGCTGAAGGTTGTAGTCCCTTTCCCATTGTGGGAAACTGATTTTCCTTTCGGGCCCATGTTCTTGTCGTACTTTTCTTCTAGTCCACCAATTCTGAATTAACCTGCACAACAAGAGCTATTTGTTTAAAATATAAATTTATATATCTATATAACTGTTCATGAGACTTCAAAAAGAGTCCACATATAGTCATAGTTTAACCCATTTCCCGTTTGGCCTGAGAATGCTTGCTGGCAGTGCTTGTGTCTTTAGCATGTAGCCCGAGATAATTCACGGATTACAGTCCTAACCTTACGCCCAGTGTTTGCCATGAAATACCTCGCTTTATTACTTTTGCATTGGTCTAGTATATTGATAGTCTTTGGAAGCAAATGACATCATTCTGTTTTTAGTTGTTCTATCACTGAAAATGTCAAATCCTAGAAAACATAGCATTCCTATGAGTGATGTTAAATGAATTCTGGCAGTGAGCTGCACCTTTTTTTTCTAAACGAGAAAAGGGTTAAAAAAATATATATATTAGGACAGGCTACCAGGGAAATAAGGCCTTGGATTAGGAATAACAATGGAGGCTATATGTCAAGTATTTTTACTTCCCAATGAACAGAATGACTGATGAACTTAATCACTCACGAAACTGTCTCAGATTCAGCGTTGCCTGTGAGAATTGGAGAGAGGACTGAGAACATCTGTAAACCAACCCCCCAGTACGAAGGCAACACCTAGGTATCTTACGGGTCTAAGCTTTCAGAGGAAGATCTGGCCTAGTTGGTTTAATTAAATTATGGTTTATACTTTAAAGTAGAATAAAATGCCTCTAGTTTAAAATTTTTTATGCTTTAAAAAGTTTTACAGAAAACATCAAACACTTGGAATAAGTTTTCTAAAAATAAATGTATGAAAATTACTAGTATTGGCTCTGCCAGGGAGCTAAGAGATGACTTTTCGAAGTGAACCAAGTTTCAGCTAATTTTTCTGGCTAAGTGATCCTCCCTGAAACCTAGAGTTCTTTATGGGACACACCAAGCTGACACAGAAACCAGTAAGTGTGGAATTAAAGCAGAAATAGAAGTGTTGATGCTTTATGTCCCTTTCAAACTTAACCGATCTGAGCAAACAGCAGAATTTGAAGTTATCCTTACAAAGGTGATGTAGGTTTTTGCCCATTGTCACCAACGTAAACTATTATGATAATATTTTTACTGATTAAGATATTCTGACTTAGAAATACCCTGGTTTCTTTTCTGAACCCCTAAACATTTCTCCTTTCCATGAGTTTCTTTTCTGTACAGTCTGAATTTAAGGTAGTTAAAAAAAATTACCATTCCTGATTTATCTCAGAAATGGAGGAGTGGAGATCTAGTAAAGAATATCCATTTTTGTTCATGTGACTTGTGCTGGGTCTTCCGAAAGAGCCAATGTTTATTATTTTCGAGTCTGTCTTTGAATATCTGAGCATGAACACTTAGCTCCAGGTATACGCACTGGCCGAGCTGCTGAATCTGCATTGCTTATCTTACTTGCCACACCTAGAAAAGCCAATAATGAGCAATGCTGCCTCTCCACCACAGATACCAAAAGTACTTACGGGTAGCCAAGTTCCATGAAATTATTCCAGGTCTGCTTTAGCACCATTATAATACCCATTTGCATACAGAGATCAATAAGGCATCCACTAGGGTGGCACTATGAGGTAAGCGAACACAGAAATTCAAGAATCAATGGGGAGGAAGAAAGGGTGTCTGGTTTTTAGTATGTACAAAGTGCCCTAAGGCTGTTAATGCAAGGCTGAATGAAACAAGGAATGATGGGAGAATACAGACCTCTTCTAGTCTCCATCTGTTTATCAGCCTCAAGTAGGCACCTGGGTGTCCTGTAAATCTTCAACACACAGAAAAACAAACCATTAGCATCTTATAGGTCTAAGCATTTAGTGAATATTATGTTTAGATTAGCACATCTTCTAATGACAATTGCTGGTACAGTAAGTATCATGTGTTAAGGAATTAGAAAACTCTTCAGAGCTGTCATAACTGTAGCTTCTAGAATTCTCCAAGGTGTATGTCCCTTTGGCCTTTCTATCTGGCTGTCGACCACAGAGGCCAGTTCTCGTTGCTTGCTGTGACTATAACTCTTCTGCTAAATATCAAGTGCCCTGGCCTGTGTAAGCAGCAGGTTGGCTTGAAACACATTCTGATCTTTTTGAATTATAGTAATGATTATTATTTTTAATTTTAAATTTTTTTGGTGACATTGGTTAACAAAATCCAGTGTTTCAGGTGTACTATTTAACAGTAAGGCATCTCTCTCTCTCTCTCTCTATATAGATAGATAGATAGATAGATAGATAGATAGATAGATAGATAGATAGATAGATATAGATATATATAGATATATATATAGATATATATATAGAGATAGATATATATATCTATATATAGATATAGAGATAGATAGATATAGTGCATTGTGTGTTCCCCTCTAATAGGAATGGTTTTTTTAAAAATTAAACTATTTGACCAGAATTCCATACTGAAGTAGCTAAATATTGAGGAGAGGCTGCTGCATCGTCTCACCAAAACCCAATCCTCAGCCCGTCCCTGGTTCTCCTCTGCTCAGAAACACTTCCTGGTGTGATGGAATTCACAGGACACGGCCATGAAAATGTGAGATCCTTTCCAAATCCTCCTAACTGCTGGATTCAGAAGTTACCCAGGCAGTGCTGGCATCCTGTGTCAGCCCCCTTTCCTGTCTGGATGTCCCACCCTCTTCCGTGACGTCAAGGATAAAGTCAGGACATGCTGCAGGCCACCCTCCCCCTCATGCCACCTGCTCATATAGGTGTGAGATGCGGGGGCTGGATTCAGGTGCAGATGGAGTACAGTTTTAAATTCATCCTTTGTTTGTGCAAATGATTTTCCTCGACTTACCTTAGCAAGAAAAGGTACACAGATACTTTAGAGCGAAGACCATTTTCTGCGATGGGAGTGGGAAGGAAAAGGAGGTGGCTGATCTTCTCTTTTTACACTTTGTATAAATCACTCTAAAGGAGGGACTTCTCTGTCACCCCTGGTCAGAGACCTCTGTGTCCTGTCCCCAGACCAGGGAGTATGGACAGATGGGTTCTTACCTTCCGAGGAAGAACGCGATGTAAAACGTGGAGCTGTTCAGATTGACAAACTGAAAAAGAAACATTTTCAGGGTGAAGCTGTTCTCCCACTCGGACTCCGTGCGAGGCTGTTCTGTGGGTGAAAGGGGAGCAGAGTTTGAAAGGCGGCGTCTGACCCCTCTCAACTCCCTCTGTCTCCCTCCCCATGCACACAGGGTGGTAACAGGCACCCCAACGAGGCTGCGGGAGACTTCCATTTGCCTATAGATGGAGACAAAGTGGACCACCCATGGGATCCTCAAGCTTGTAGACCAGCCCCAGAAAGGGTTTGGTGCGAAGCGGTTACTGACGTGTCCGAGGGGACAGAATATCCAGTTTGTTCCATTGTTACAGGAGGCCCAGGGAGTCTGCAGTAGAGACAGCCAGGCTGAAGGGGCCTTGTCCCTAGTCCTGGCTCTCTGCAGGAGTCCCTCCTTTTGTTCTTAGTTTCCGCCTGTGGGGAAGACCCCGTGTAGGGTCGGGTCCCCTCCCAGATCCTAAAAGTTCTTTGGTCTCAACTTCTGTTTCTGGTGAAATGCCAGGCACTACTAAGTGAGAAAACCAGATCCCTATCTCAGAATGTTGATGCATTTGACTTCTTTACCTGTCACCCTCAGCCATCATTTTTCATTATCATAGATGAATGCCAAGGAGATGACCTCATTTTTAGAGCTTTTACTGTACATCATCATTTGTGTCTTACAATTTCCTGACATCAGTCAGGCACCGATCCTTATATTTCAGCTTCTATAAAGCAAATGCTCTTTGGATATTGTGATATGAACCAAAATATAGACCAAACCTACAAGTTGACATCTCATGTCAAATGTACTTATCCTTCCCTAGGAGCTGCATCCTCACCCCAAGCCATGCCAAAGAAAATGTATTTAATGCAATGAGGTTTTCTCTGTTTCCACATTCTCTGAGCTTTTAATCACTCATTTACCATTTCAACTCAATTCCTTTTCCGTGAATTATAACCCAAAATGCTTCCTGGGAGCATATCAGAGAAGAGAAAGAAAGAGAATTTTATTTAAAACAGTTTAAAAGTCAGCTTCAGAACAAGGCTGCACTGCTGTTGAGGGAAGAAAAGAAAAAGGATTTTAAAGGGTTTTAACTTTCTTTCACTTCTGCTGTTGAACTCTTAGATATCAGGTGTCAGTCAGCTGGGTGAATTTCCAGGTGTCCCAATTACAAATGGACCAATGCTGTATCTCCATTGGCATCTCTGCCAGCCTGGCTCAAGGTGCCACTGGGCAGTCTACCAATGCATAGATACCTTTCTGTGGACATAAACCTCTATCTTTTTGGCAGGGGGTGATGACAGTGTAAGATTTCAATGACATTAAAGGAGATATGCCAAGTGCTCAGCTCTGTATCTGGTACACAGAAGGACTCAACAAATAGCATCTTGTTTATAATGGTCATTATAAATAAATATGCCTTTGTGATTTTTTTTCTCTCTGGACAAGCTGTGCATGGGAATGCACCAAAATAGGTCATGTGTGGAACACATAATTTCCTCAAACTGCATAGAGGAAAATGACTAATATCGCAATAATAAAATTGGGACACTTTCTATATCTTCAAAATGTGGAAAATATACAGCATATAGCTGGCTACCAGGTTGTTGTAGTATTTTATGGAGTCAGACAAATGTTCTTAGGGGTGACTCACCAGATAAATGTTCTTTTAACAAATTTCTGATTGTTAGCCTGCCTACATTCCAAGTAGAAGTCCTCCAGCCTTCAAAGCCTGAAACTTTGCTGTGATTTTTCTTATAGCATGAAAACTTGATACATTTTAAAATAAATAAAAATTGTAGGCAGCAAATGAACACTTTTCTAAA
>NW_011888797.1:1799398-1835148 GCF_000151845.1 Pteropus vampyrus | reverse complement strand
TTTTATAAATTTGACCTCAAAGGCAAGGGAAGTCAAAACTAAAATAAATGAATGGGACTACATCAAATTAAAAAGCTTCTGCACAGCAAAAAAAAAAAAAAAAAACATCAACAAGGCAAAGAGACAACCATCCGAAAGGGAAAATATATTTGCAAGCAACACCTCCGATAAGGGCCTAATATCCAGAATATACAAAGAACTCATACAACTCTATAACATTAAAAAAAAAATCCAATATAAAATGAGCAGAAGACCTGAACAGACACTTCTCCCAAGAAGACATACAAATGGCCAAAAAACATATGAAAAGATGCTCGACATCGCTAGCTATTAGGGGAATGCAAATCAAAACCACAATGAGATACCACCTCACACCTGGTAGAATAGCTATAATCAGCAAGACTAGTAATAACAAATGTTGGAGAGGATGCGGAGAAAAAGGAACCCTCATATACTGCTGGTGGGATTGCAAATTGGTACAGCCACTATGGAAAACAGTACGGAGGTTCCTCAAAAAACAAAGAATTGATCTACCATATGATCCAGCAATCCCTCTACTGGGTATTTACCCTAAAGACTTGAAAACATATATCCAAAAAGATATTTGCACACTCATGCTCATAGCAGCATTATTCATGGTGGCCATGAAACAACCGAAGTGTCCTACGATAGATGACTGGATCAAGAAGCTGTGGTACATATATACAATGGAAAATTACTCAACCATAAGAAGAGATGAAATATTGCCATTTGTGACAATGTGAATGGACCTTAAGATAATCATGCTAAGAAAAGCCAGACAGAAAAAGTTGAAAATCACATGATATCACTTATATGTGGGATATAAACCTAAAAGTGACAGAGACTGATAAACATGGACAATAGACTAATGGTTACCAGAAGGGAGGGGCAAAGGGAGAGGTAGGTTGGATAAAAGGGGTCAAATACGTGGTGATAGAAAGAAACCTAACATTGGCAGTGAACACACAATGCAATATATATGCCTTACTGTTGAATTGTACACCTGAAACTTACTGGATTTTGTTAACCAATGTCACCATTATTTTAAAAAAAAGAAAAAAAAGAAAAATCAACAACAAAATAATAAAATTTCCCCGACTGGAATTATAACTTGACCAGCAGCAAGCTGTGGGGCTTGGGCACACTACCTCATCTCTTCTTCAGGCCTCCATTTTCCTTACATGAGAGTAGGTATTGGACTCATCGATCTTAAGGTCCTTCCTAACTTTTGAATTCTCTTTTCTAAGGTTTCTGCTAACTACAGAAACAGGCAAAATACTCACATTTTATAGCTCTAAACTTTCATCAATGACTATGGTTTGCTATGCAAGATATATTAATAAGGCCACAGAATCAAATTTTGTGCATAAAATCTCCAACTCTAGAGTCCAATGTTAAAAGAGATTGGTAGAATTTTTAATAAAGAATCCTGTGGTATAGATTAGTCACACATTTTAATTTTATCTTAAAAATAAAATATTGGTAAACAACAGATTAAGACATGTTTTAATCGAATCTATTTTATATTACAATCATACTATGTCATTAAAGTTATTTAATTCTGTAATTATCAAGGAAAATTATATTTGACTGTTGAGTCAACTTTTCTGAAAAATACAGTTTTTGATTATGCAGTGTATCCTTGATAGCTTTTAAGTTGACATATGTTTATCAAACTGCCTCACTTTGCACACTTGTCTCAAAAGTCTTGGGAGCTGGTGACGTGCTAACGTTATTTTGGATTGGACACTGAAAAAATGGAATTTATAAAAGGAACAGCACAGGAGTTGAAATATGATTAATATTAACCTTTTGAAAAATAAGTGCATGAGGACAAAGTAGGGATCTGTGGCATCTGTGAAAACTTTATACATACATTGAAGATACAGAGAGACAGGGAGGCTGTGAGTGGCATGAAGCAGGAAAGGTCACATAAACAGAGAGACTAAAGGTCAGCAACAGATGTTCAGATGAGTGGTTTCTGGAGTCTGATGTCTCAGTAGGCAGTTGAGATAAAAAACCATGGGTGTTTCTGATAAGAGCAGTGGAAAAATCTAAGTTTCCATACCGATGCTACAAATTGCAAATGTTAAAATCTGTAACTGGCAGAAAGCTTTGTGATCTTAAGTGTATTTTTAAAAGAAGCTTCTAATTAGAGTATTACTAATTTGATTTTGTTCTCCCGATCAATGTATCTGAGATTGTCTGATGCAAGTCATATTTTGTGGTTTACTTCTTTTTCGAACAAGACATTGTGGTTTTCACTATTTACGGTATAATGAAACATCTGATTCAATTGGTATGGCTGAATGAATAGAACAGTAATAACTTTTAGTCTCCTCCTGGGATATGTCCTCTGTTGGCATTTTTAGCTTGCAATATTTAGATGTTCTTTGGTTGCTAGTGAAACAGAATGGAATTGAAGCAGCATGACTAGGAGCAAGAAAACCCATCCTATTCACTTCATCTTTGAAATATTTACTTTTTTAGGAAAAGAAATAAAATGAAAACTAGTAAGTGCTCCTTAACCAGTCATTAAGAGGCATAATATTTTGTTAGGATCCGAAACACTTTTGTAAAATGTGAATTTTATTTTAAAGTACACATTAAGTAAGAGTAAATACATATCATCAAATCTAAAAATAGGCATCTCTTATAGGCCTGCTTCTTTAGTCAGCGTTGGACATATCTAGCAAAAAGAAAAAGGTATGTGATCTATAACAGTATTATTTAAAAGTTAGAGGCCTTAATGAATGTAAATTAAAAACCAATCTACTCTCAAAATTTTTGTATTCAATTAATGGAAAAGTATTAATGATTAATGTAAATAATAATTTTTGCAAAATTAGTATGGCTGAAATTTTTAGTAGTTGAAAACACTTCATATAGCTATAAAAAACCATATTATTGAGTCATGAAAACTGAGTAACTTAAGAAATCAGTAGTTTAGTAGTAAACTGATCAAAGCTACGTTACAGTCGTTAGTCTGTCATCTGTCCTTTATGTGATATTTGCTTTTTTAGATATTCTGATGAGTCTTTTCAAACTATATTACACACTTGGTTGCCTTCACAATGGAAATTGCAGAGCTTCAGGGCATAAGACAGGGCTGTAAATCTGTGCGCTGAGCTGGGGATGTCATCAGAGATGGCCAAGGAGAATAAGGCAAATGGTTCCTGCGCAAAAGGGTCCTGAATGACACTGTTTTGAGAATTCCTCTGTATATTTTTTATTTACTTTCCTTCCCCTTGCTATGGCTTGTCCTTTCTTGTCTGTATTCTTGCTTTAGTAACCTTCTGTCTTCCTAGTTTGATGTTGGCTGAGAAATCAGAACACCAAAGGTATTCACACTGTATCTAAAATAAATAAAAATATACCTTAAGGTCATTCACAGGAATAACAAATGTTAGCTTTAGTGTATGGACTCTGCATCATCCATTTTGGTGACTCTGAAACCCCTTGGTAGATAAAACATATGAAATGCCTACTAGCCTAGTGCCCAGCACATGGTATGTGCTTTGTAATGTCCAGAACCATATATATGTCCCACTCCTTATGCTTCCTTCTTCATTTTTAGTTTATTGTTTCTTTTCTAAGCTGTGTCTTATGAAGTAGAGATTGCTGAATAAGTGATTTCCAGCTAAATGAAGGATTACTCTGACAAACACTGGCACCTGCTCGAAACATATGAGCAAACATATATTTATAGACTCACTGCATGTACACAGAAATTATTTAAGATGTATAAATTAAATTTTAATCAGACTTTAGAGGAAAGTTATTATTAAAAAAAAATACAGTAAGCTTTAATTCATCTCATCCTACCAGGATGCAGACTCTTTCAATGCTCTGGCTGTTTGGTTAATTTCACTGTGATCACTGCCCTTCACAATGAATTCCACAGTCCACTTTGAGACTAGCCGAGTAGCGAGGAGGGTCAGGGGGTGCCACACACCCACTTTCAGCCTCCACTTGACCAAGCAGTTACACGATCATCATGTCAAAATGATCAGCCACTGCTCTTTTTTCATTTTTATAACTTCTGGATTTTAAAGCTTTTTTTTCCCCTAAGGTAATAAATTCCTGTGTGTTTTATTAATAGTAAGAAGAAATTATCTATATTTCATTAGCTCGCTGATTAATAGTTCACCTAAGAATCATAAACTTCTTTATTACCGGGTAGGTTGAATGCTCTTAAGAATCAGAGTTGATTGGTTATAGACTTTAGGATTGTTTAAAGAGCTAGAAATAGCAATCTGAGTAGATAAGACTGTGTTGATAACAGTATTAAATTATTTGGCCTTTGGGAAGCCCTTTACTAATGATGACAACATTTCAGCAGTATAGCCCAGATTTATGATGCAGTATAATGAATTCTCCAGGCTTAACGCTGTACGTGGCACTCCGCATACATTATCTAATTTATTCCCTACTACAAATTTCTAATGTCAGTATTTTTATATGTAGGTTGACCTCAAGTCTAACAATGTCAGCTATTACCTTTCATTCTGCAAATAATCACAATGTACTGAAAGCCTACTATGTGCCAGGCCCTGTTCCAGACACACGGAAACAATAACAGCAAAAAATATATAGACAAAAGTTTCTGCCCTCATAGGCCTAAATCCCAACAGAGAAGACAGATAATGAACAAAATAAAATTTAAAACATAGCATATGAGGTGGTGATAAGTGCCATAGAGAAAAATAAAGCAGGCAAGGACGATATAGTCAGATTGCAGGAGTCAGCTGCAATTTTAAATTGAGTGACCGGGGAAGCCATTAGGAGAGTAACAGTTGACCTGAAACTTACTGGATTTTGTTAACCAATGTCACCATAATAAAAATTAATTAAAAAAAAAATTGAACAAAGACCTGAAGGAGGTGAGGGAGCAAGCTATGCAGACCCAGTGGGGAAGAATATTCCAGGCAGAGAGAAGAGCAAGCGGAAAGACTAGGGTGAGAGCCTGCCTGGACATCCCAGTGGTTGAGGAGCAGGGAGGAGACGAGGTCAGAGATGTCACAGGGGCCAGATGAGGGAGAGCCCCAGAGGCCATGTGAAAACGTGAACTTTCATTCTGAGCGAGAGGAAAGCCACTGGAAATTGTGAACAGGGCAGTGACATGAGTTAACGTCTGTGTAAGAAGCTCACTCTGGCTGTTGTGAGGAGACTAGATGGAGAGGAACACACGTGGTGGCTGGGAGCCCAGTTCGGAGGGCATTGCCACAACCCAGGTGGGAGCTGGGGATGCGTGAAGGGCTTTCAAACTGTGGAAACATTTTGATGGTGAGAGAAACAGAGGCGACACGGATATTGCCAAGGTTTTCAGCCTGAGTAACCGCCACATGGAGGCTGAGGGAGGAGCTGATTCCGGAAGGACGACGGAGAGTCTGGGTTTGAATGTGTAAGGTGAGGATGATCCATTAGGCAGTTTGGGGTTCAAGGGAGACATCTAGACTGAAATACACAACTGAAAAAAGCCTGAAATCAAGACAAGCAACACATATCGCCCTGATGTGTCCCCTGCAGGGTTATCTCAAAGGCTGCTTTGGACACTGGCGACCTTCACATCATTCAGAAACAAAGGAAGGGAGAACCAACACTGTTGAACTATGTCACAGATTCTGAGCTGGGCTTTTAAAGTACATTCTTTCTCTAAATTTCCTCAAAGGGTATACAGTATTATCTTATTGAATAAGGCAACTAAGATTCAGAGAGAATACCTTGCCAAACCAAACACTGCAGAAAATATGGGAGCCTAGATTTGACTCAAGCCTTCTGATCCCCAGATCTGAGTGCATCTCAGATGCACTCTGTAAGACCAGGTCCCTGAAGCAACAGAAGAAAACTATCACGTGCAGCGCATATATTTTATGCATTTGATCAGTTACCTTGCAGCTCACTTACCACATTCAGCAACATGATGATACAGAAGTTGATGCACACGGCAGTCCCTGTGGTTGCAACCTGAGAGTTATTTCTGATCAATGCCCACTTGAAGGCAGCAAAAGTGCTGACAGTCACCACCCGATAAATGACGATCCCGAACACAGCGGCGATCACCACGCAGATCTGGCAGGAAGAAAGAGGAGACCCAGTGAGTACCATGGTGGAATGTTGCAGGCAGAGGGTTCCCGGCACCTGGAAAATCTTCTGAGGACAGAAGAAAATAAAGCAACGATGGCACTGACTCAACAAACCGCAACAAAATGCACACACTTCGTATTTTCTCTTGTCTATTTGTATTTTCTTTGTTATTCAAAGAATAGCACTTGAAAGCTACAGGGTAACATTTATTAAGCAGAATATTCGATTGAGCAGATAAGCAGATATTTACTATGGAAATCTTACAATGTCCCTCTTCTGTTTAGAACTAGTTATTGGTTTCCTTTCACTCTCTGGATAAAAGCAAAGCCCTTAGTGACCTGTAAGACGCTTCACAGCCTCACTGTGTGCCACTTTCCCTGCCCTTGGGGGGTTCCAGACTTTCTCTCATTGTTTCAAATGGGCTAAGTACCTTTATTCTTCAAGACTATTTCCTTTGCCTAAAATGCCAACTCACCTATTCCCCTACCCAATACACACATGGCCTGGTTAACACCTGCTCATCCTTCACATGTCAGCTCAAGAACCACTTCAAAATTAAAGCTTTTCATGACTCCTCAGGTTTTTTGTTTGTTTTATGGTAACTATACTCTCTTTTCAGTACCTACCTATAATTTGTAACAACTTGTCAGCCTGATTACTGCTGGTCTCCTTGGCTTAGAAGGTGAGCTCCATCAGGGCGGGGGTGGTACCTGTTTTTGCTCACCATGGTTTCTGCAGCTACTTAGCATAATTGCAGGTAGTTACTTGTTGCTGAATAAGCCAACTTTGTGATAGGTGCATAACCTCTTATTAATTACATATAAATATAGACCGAACTGAAGCATCTTTCTCTGAAGAGTTCACGGTGTTAGAGAAGAACACAGCATGCCTTCTTTCCCCATAAAATGATGGAAATCTGAGACTCCAGAAAGTTTTGTGACTTTCATTAGGTGACTCGATATATCGGAGTAGAGAGCTGAGCCTACTTAGTTATCAAACACTGGATCTTAAAGCTAGGTCTCTGGATGGCCTCCACTGACTTACAGATTTCTTTCTTCATAGAAGCATTATTCTGTTTTACAAAAACTCCATTTTGGGCTATGAGTGACATGCTCTAAAAGCTTGAGCATGAACCCTATCTGAAACTGGCCAAAATAACAACAACAAACAACAACGAAATAAAGCCCACATTTTAATCCTAGTCCTGTTGATAGGGGATAGGTGAAATCTACATTGAATTTCAGACAAGGGTGGCAATATGGTATGATGGACATCTCTCTGGACTCAGAAGGAAGTCAGGTCTGAGTCCCGGCTCAGCGACTACCTAACAGTGTGACCTTCGGAAGTAGCTTGTCCTCTCCAGGGCTTTAGCCTCCTATGCTCTAGGTAGAATAAAGAAAGCTTAATCTATATCTACAGGTCTTGTTGTGAGAAACGAAAATCAAGACAACAAACACGAATGTACTTACAGAAGGCAAAGCATGACACAATTGCTTACAAAGCAGTGTCTATAGAAGGGCATAGATATGAATTTTGATCTGAGCTGAGGGACTCTCGGGCATGCTGCTTACCCTTTCATCTTCCCTCTTTCTAGCTAAAGAAGAGTAGATCATCTGCATCTGCTGTAGTCTTGTCCTCATTTTAATGATCTAGGATATATCTTTACACACTTGCCATTTGAAAAAAGGAAAAGAGACTCCTAATCACTTCTTATTGTTCTAAAATGACATTTTTGATAACTTTGCATGTGTTTTGTTTAGTAGTTAACAAGGTCAAAGTTGATCGCAAAAATGACTTCTTTTTAGGAAAAGCTAACCACCCAGCTTCAAGGTAGTATTTTTCAAATTGATATAACTATTAGTGAAGATGGAAATCAATTTTAGGGAGTTATAGCTGGCATTAAAAAAAGACTATAATAAAAAAATCAGGGTTCATTGCATATTGTAAAGGTGAGCACTATTTCACTATTTTAGTTTTATAGACCTATTTGCATAGAATATACTGAGTCATGACAGAGAATGTATTTCATACATGGGCTTGGTAAAAAAAAAAAAAAAGTTTGAAAAAAACTGCTGTAGACCCTATCTCATATTTTTAGTTCCTTTCCGTATGGCATAGAGAAGCAAGTGGAAAGAACATCAGATTAAAATAGAGGATCTGAGTTCTTGGCTATTTACTGGCTATTTAGTGGCTAACCTGGTAAAGCCCCTTAATCTTTTGGAGTCTCCACTGTTCCATCTGTAACACGGGGACAACACCACCATCCCTGACCACCTCATGGAGTTGTGAGGAATAAAAGAACATGCAAAAATGTCATATGGAACTACGTAAATAAATGCCTGATATGATTATTGTTATCATGATACAAGTTTGTACTTTATGAAACAAAAGAGTTTTGTAAAACAGTTTCAAACCATAAAAAATATTCCAGAGGCAGAAACGATCAGTCGGCTGCATTTATCTGCAAATGCTTGGTAAGGTTCTGGCTTTCCCGAAATGGGATTCATCCGCTCTTTCTTGGAATACTTGGCTTCAAACTGGGGCCGTATTTCTTCCTAAAAAATGAGCAGACACATTTTTATGCTCTAAAGAGGTGCACACACAATAACAAAAAAATCATTACCTCCTGGGAAAACTGAGTCAACAGCTGCCACACTAATCAATCAATGAGGTAGGCTGAGACCCAAGTATAAATGTTTGGAAATTGGCCACTTGAAGAAAATCTCAAGAGTGATGATTTAGACTTACTATTATCAAGGCAATGTGATTTAGACTAATAGTTAAATGTCTGTCATCTTATTAAATTATGCTTGAAGAAACTGAGAATGAGAAAAGGAACCACCTGCCCTGTCTCTAGTGGTTTGAACCAACTAATAAGCTTTGACTTTTATTACCAGGAAATGATATGAACACCAGGACCAAGAAAGCTTATGAACAGCAAAATGTTCAGAGTTCATTTTGTCAGTTATAATGGTAATGTAATTCTTAGTATTCTACAATTTTTTTTTTTTTGTATTTTTCGATTCAGGCAGCTAAAAATATGGTGGATCTATTTTATTAAAAAATTAACTCCTATAGAAGTTATTCTCCTTTAACCATAGATTTTAAATGCATCCTTAATTGGTATTGAAAACAAATACCTTTCAAATGCAGCTAAAATCAAAGCTCCTCTGATTCTAAATCAAGCTGAGATTTTATTTCAATTAATTGAACCCCATCTAATATGAAAAGCTTCCAACGAAGAAGTAATTATGGGATCAGGAAAAGGTAATCAGCGAAAGGGTATATTGAAGTGGTCCAGCTAATTAAGTACATGTTCCATTTGAGTGTCTTGGGAGAGAGAAAATGAGTAGAAACTCTGGTGAAATGGAGATTGAGTTAGTCCAGGCAGAAACACTCAAGACCAGGATGGAGGCACTGACAGAAAGAGAAGCAGCAGCTGACAGAAGACAGGCAAAGAATGGGCATAGTTTGGATAAACGGGCACAGCCTGTGTAGGAGGAAGGGCGCCCTGGCTCCTGCTTAAGGATAAGCCCAATGCTGGACCTTCACTCAGTAGCAGGTGAGGGGGAGATATAATTATAAACAGCTTCTGCCTCTTTTCATTTATTTTAGGCAGTTATACTTGAGGATTGAAACAGAACAGACCTAGACTCATCTGTTTCTGTGGGAAACTTTTAATTTATCAGGCTGTGTCACCAAGAGTCACTGAGTTCATCATCCAGGAACGGAGGCCAATCACGGAACAGGGCCTGTCTTCCCAGTGTTATGAGCTGCGTTGTGTCCCCCACACAAATTCATATATTGAATTCCTAAAGCTTTTTATCAGGGCTAGGAAGACAGAAGACTCTAGATTCACGAGGGACATTTTAAAAAGCGTCCCCATGTCTTGGGCCCACCACAAGACTGACTTTTAGACTGGCTGTGTCAAGATTACTTAATGCCACACTTTATAGCTGAAAGAGAAAAACTGAGAAACATCTCTGTTCTTTATAAATGAAAACAGTCCAAAAGTGAAGTTATTTGTCTAAGATGACATAGTGGTGACTCAAATTCCCAGGAAAGAACATTTTCTATCCCATTTGAATGTCGCTCCCATGAACACCTATAATAAGAACCAACAGAAGAGGTTCACCAAGGAAGAAGTCCTGAATGCAGACTGGCTGCTGCCAGGAAACTCCAGAGTCAACTGGGTAGTTTCTTCGAAATCGTTTCTGGGAGAATGCTTACAAAAGCATGAGAGAGGCCTTACAAAAAGAACAAGGATTGCTGAAAATCCCAGCGTTGCTTCTAGATCTATAGCTACCCAAATGTGTTCGTGGGCATGAGGAGAAAAGGCAGCCATTCACAAGATGTGATTTGAAGAAAAACAAAGTACCTTTCAAAATGAACTCCCCTACCGTTCCTACCACAGGGTTAAAATGATCATTTCTGTTTCTAGAAGACTCCTTTCAATATATAAAGTATATATGCATGTCTCTTGGAAGGAATACACCCATTAATACCCATTATTACATCACATGTGACTAGTTTATCTGATTTACTGGCACGCCAAGGCTCTGAGGAAATGAGACTCACTAGAAGCAAGAGATAACGGACGAGACAAAGGAAAGAGGAGGATCAAGTCTGGATCAACCAACAAAGGAAGTAGTGTCCCTACCTGGTGACTAAACTCGGCATGGGTACTTGGGAGACTTTTGACAGGAATGGGATAAGAAGAGACTGTAAAGACCAGACACAGGATAGAAGAGGGCACAGTGCATTGGCGTAGAAGCGGGTGAGAGAGAGTGATGGGGCTGGGAAACGTGATGAGAATGGGAGGTCTGAGGGGCTGAGTTTACCTCTCCCAGACAGTTTTATCTAGATCCGGCCCCGCATTTAGCAACATCCGCCAAGGAGGCTGACTGAGGAGTGGTTTATCCTCAACATGGTCCACTTCTCAGCCTGTGCACATCTAGGCACTGTCCAGGGTCCGGAGGCTCACAGAATTATTTCCTGGGAGTAGTTCCCATACGAGGTTTGCTTCCGTGTGCCTAGGGTTGTAAAACTGCTACCCTCCTGCTGCTCAAGTAAAGAAATGGATAATATTCAAGAAAACGAAACAAATCTTATCACCAATTCCTTGGATATCTCTACCTAAAAGTGAAATGCTTTACTTAGCCATAGACTTTTATTCCACTAACCAATCAAAATCTGCTAGCTTTTATACTGCTTGGAGTTCTTCCCAAGACAGATATTAGAAATGCTTTATGAGTAAACCTGACTTCTGTCACAGAGCAGAGAGTGATAACTCAAGGCGACTGTGTGTTTCCTGGTGATTTGCTTTTTTAAAATTCTGAGGTAAATGATACAAACCTCCTCCTCTTCCCAGTCTATCAAATCCCAGTCATAAGCAATTACTGCTCGTCGTCTCTTCCAAAACTCCAGGAAAACTGTCGCTGAAACAAGCAGAGGATGACAAAGACATTTTCAAATAAAAAAATGCTGTTAACCGTGTCACTAAATAATGAAGCCATTGCAAAGAATGATGGTTGTTTGTGTAAGCACCCTTGAATACCAGAATTTCTACCTGAACTTAATGTAACTAGGACTGTTTTCTGAGAATTACTAAGCTTGTATCAAGCAGAATGAAAAATTCAATACTTCATTTAGAATTAAATTAAGCTGATTTGCAAGTTGAGGCAGAACCAACTTATTAGGATGACAAAGGCTCCCAGGATGTAAGGATACAGAAAATTAGGTTACCAAAATCTTTCTGATATAGTATTTATTCTTAAAAGTGAGGGGCAGGTAGAGGCCGAGAGGTAAAAGTAAAACTTAGCAGTTCACATGTATTTGACTGGCAGTGATTACTTGTCCCCCAAATCCTCCTCAGAGCAATATCTATGTAAAATGTATTTTACTATTTCATTGAAGGAAGCTATTTTATTGGAGGAAGAAGTCCTATTGCTTTTCCTTTTCTCCAAACCACCTCTTTATTGTCACACTGAAGGCAAATGTGTGTCAATTCTGATAAGAACCTTTTCCAATAAGTGCTGGCCTCCCCACTCAGGGAAACCTGGAGGTTACTCCATCCAGCCAAAGTAACTTTCAACTGAATTCTATTTTAAAAATCTGCTCAAATGAATTACTGAGCACTGTACAATGGCGGAGATAAAGAAAATAATCAGGATATACTTTTGCTGCTTGGAAGTCACAAGCAAAATGAGGGGATGCACAAGCATACACACACTCAAACTTTGAGGATGACTGTAACTAAAGATATCATGAGACATGACAGGAGATGGAATTGGTGGCTCTCTGTTGAGCCTTGCTGTGTACTTAGACTTACATAGGCAAAAATATATCATATATTTGAAATCACTTTCATGAGGAAAGGCAAATATCCAAATGACCATTCCAAAGAGAGATAATTACTTTCTTCTTTCCTAGTCTGCCTCATTCACCCTCACATGACCTCCTCATTAGCAGTAGTCAGACATACAACACATATTTTTTAAATAAGTAACTAAAAAGACAGCATTGGGTAATAGTCAAGAGCTCTCTGGCATGTAATTTAGACATTCATTACTAGGTTTGAAATCTAGTTCAGGTACAAGCTATACTACCACTGGCAAATCAATTAACATTTCTATTTCTCCATTTCCTGCCAAGCAAAAGAGGGATGGCAATAAAGGTCTATGACCCCCATCTGCAATGTCAAAATTCAAATGCTCTAAAATTCTAAGTTTTTTTTTCCTCTAAGTTTGGTACAAACCATCTTGTGGCACGCTCTGACCTAGGCTGACATAAAGCTACTTATAGTCTCCATTTATCCGAGAATACCCATACATTGAAAACAGCCATATTAATGTATTTGAACATGGGGTCCTTCCCAGACATTCTGGGGTATTATTACGTAGTAAATTGTGTATATACCACAGTTGCCTTTCTAAAACATGAAAAATTCAAGTAGTTATAATTACGAAAGCCACACCTAAAATAATCAAGTGTTTAATTCTAGAAGAGGGAAATTAAAATAAATAGATGTTTTCGAAGGTTAATAAAAGTGCTAACGTTAAGCAGCCATTTCCACAGGAGTCCTTCCTGTGAGTCTTGTTGTGTTAGAGGTCTCCAAGACCACCTCCAGGTTTGATGATTCACTAGGAAGACTCACAGGTCTCACCATACAGTGGTACTCATGGCTGACTGAGATTTATTACAGTAAAAGGAGATCAAACAAAATCAGTAAAGAAAAAAGGCAAAGTCTGGAGGCAACCAGGTGCAAGCTTCCAAGAGACCCTTCCCAGCGGAGTCACACAGGATGTGCTTAATTCTCACAGCAACAAGTTGTGACACATGTCCTGAAGGTTAGAAGTCTGAAATCAAGGTGTTGGTGAGGCTGGTTCCTCGCTGGAGGCTCTGAGGGAGAGTCTGCTCCATGCCTTTCTCCTAGATTCTGGTGGTTGCCAGAAATCCTTGCCATCCCTTGGCCTGTAGGGCCCCTGCTCCAATATCTGCCTCTGTCATCATGTGGCATTCTTCCTTGTCAGTGTCTGTGTCTCTGTTTTCTCTTCTTGAAAGGACACCAGTCAGAATGGTAATCCAGTATGGCCTCATCTTCACTTGATTACATCTTCAAAGACCCTATTTCTGAATAAGGTCATATTAACAGGTGCTAGGGGTTAGAATTTCAACATATATTTTTGGGGGGACGCAATCCAACTGACAACAGGGTTTTTTTGGGCTACCGCAATGACTAAGAGCACACTGGCATTTAGGGTAGGAGGCAGGGGTGTTACCTGCCTGAGTCTTAGTTTACCTGGCCATACTTTAATCTGGAAACTTTTATTTCTAATGAAATGAGAAGAGCCAGAAATAAAGACAAAAGAAATCCTACTCTTCCAACTATAGCAGCACTTTGCTGAAACTAGTTATAGATATAAGAGTAGTATGCCCCAGGTTTACGGGTTCGTCGTGAGAGCCTGGCATTTAATCTCTATCCTCAGATCTATCATCTTCTTCTGGGAGGCCTGGAAAAGCCTACACTTATTCCCAAAGCTGCTAGAGATAGAAGACTGCCAATTTTTGCCTTCTGATAATACGATAGGGATTGAAAGGCCTAATTCGATTCTTCCTTTCGAAAATGTCTACATTGATAGTCCAGAGGAGAATGATGTCTCATGCTAGATAATAATTTTAAAGGCATTTTTTTCAATGATTTGGAAAGAAAAAGGAGCTTAAAGATTCGAAACTCTAATTTTTTCCCCAAAAGATTATGTTCTATTTGTTTGTATAAAAACAAGAATTGAGCCATGGCCAGCAATAAAATGGGCAGTACACATGAAAGATAGTTTTTAATTCAGAATGGTGACCTAGAATGTGATGACTCAAAGCATTTTCAGACACCTGGTCAAGACAGTCCTATTTCTTTCTAGGAAAGTAGAATGACTTACTTCGTAAACACATTTAGCCATTGTTCTCCCAATACTAATTTCTTTTTTGAAGAAGTGAAATTAATAACACTAACAGGTTCCATTTTTTTATTCCCTTATAACTTTCTGAGAATGTTCATTTGGGAGAGGAATTGAAGAGTTACAAAGATGTACCCTCCAAGAACTTAGAGGAATGACCTCATTCCTCTTGAGAGATTAACTTGTAAAATTTTCACAAAATGAATCAGCTTAGCCAGCAGGCACAGACTTAATGCTAAAAGGGCCAGATTAGTACAAAACCTAGAAGAGAAAGCCACACAATAGGGAGTGGTGGGGACTGGAACAAATTGGGAAGTGCATGGACCATGTAAAGTGGTAGGCGTTCCTTAGTTCCCATTGACTACTATGGCCAGATCTATACATTTTTTCAAGAAAAACTATAAAATGTATCTTCATGTGAACTATCCCAATTTCAAAATGATAACAGTTTATTTGTATATTTCTAAAATTGGTAAGGACCAAACAGAATAATTTTACAGGTTGTTAACTACAACATCTGACGTAGGCCATTGGCAGTAATAATGCAAGTGAATGTAAATGAGTGACTAGAAAGTATGTGAAACACCCTAAAATGCCAACAAGAGGGTAATTTCAGGATACTGGAAGGACAGGAATGTGATTGACCACACATTAAGAAGTTGAACATTAATTACTGGTATTGAAATATTTTCTGGAGAGAGTCAGTGTGTCCCAATAGGGGATAGCCAATCTGTAACTTAAGAAAAACAAGGATCTAAGAACACAAATTAGGCAGAGATGGAGCTAATGCAGGACATCAGAAGGGTGTCCTGACATGAACCAGTCTTTATGGGTGTTGTATGTAATGGGATAAGGATGACTAAACAAACTGAAAAAAATAGTTCTTGCTCCCCTCTTCCATTCACTTATCAATTATTAACTGCATTCTTTGATATGTTAAGGGAATTTGATAGCTGCACTGATTTTCATGCTCAAACAACACTGATGATTAATTTGGTTTCCCAAGCATCTTCACACAGGAAGAAGGTGCTCTAGATTGTTATTATGTGGTATTCACTACCACTTACTTGTATTTTCACATTCTGGATTATGCGCTGGTATCTGTAAAGTTAAGACAAGGAATCTGTATCCTCAAGTCAATTTAACTCCGTGTATTCCGACAGTGTTTCTGAACTGGTAAAGCTGAAGAGACACAATGGATCATAGCAGTTCTCCCAAGGAATCATAATTCTCTGAGGCCCTGTCTGAGGGTATGCTTCCCTTCTATAAAAAAAAAGCTACCAAACTATATAGCAGACTGAGGGCTTTCACTTCCACTCATGAGGATTAGCTGTTACGATATAAGAAAGAACTGTTATCGATGCTGGACAAGAGATAGGACAGGACTATGATCCCTGAGAAAAAAAGAAATAAATGAGGTGGGCCCTAGGATTGTACCAACTCATGGTCTGGAGGCAGTTTCCAGGCTACAGTTCAAGCAAGGGGAATCAAAACAGAGCCCAGTGGTCTTAGTGAGCTGAGGAGACAGAGATTGGAGTAGGGAGGGCCACTGGGGACGAATCTGTGGGTAGAGTGCCAGAGAAGAGGGAACTGTACCAAAAGAAAGCTCCAGAACAACAATGAGGTGCCCTCTACTCTTGACATGTGTGCAGGTGAAACTAGACAGGGCTGCTTATTGGTAACAAAACAGTCCCCGCAGCTCACAGAGGGCTGGAGGTAGTTCACAATCCCACTAATCAGAGTGGAGACGTGTTGCAACATATAAGTTATCTTAGGAGGCCTCATGAAGGTCATAAATTAGTAGTGGGTCCTTGGACCTACCCTAACAAGCTAGAAACAAGTCTCAGAACAAAGTGGGCTCCATGTAAATTAGCTGCATGCCTGAATAAAGTCAACACTAAGAAAACACAACAAAACCCCAAACTCGACATTTTCCAGCATTTAATTAAAAATTACGAAGCATGCAAATAAGCTGGAAAATCAAAGCCATAACCAGGAGAAAATTCAATCAATCTCAGACTGAGAGCCCAGAACTGACATAAATAATAGAGCAAGGATGATAAAACAACCATTATAAATGTACTTCATATGCCAAAAAGGTAGAAGAAACATGAGCACAATGGGGAGAGTAATAAAAGATATAAAAAGACTTGATTGATTGAGATCTGAGATAAAAAAATGTAAGATATGAAAAGAAAAATACACTGGGTAGGATTAACAGAAGATTAGATTTTTCAGAAGAAAAGATCAATGAACTTGAAGGCAAATTAATAGAAACAATACAAAAGAAACATGGAGAAAACAAAGGCTAAAAAGACTAAAAAATGTAAACAACGCATAAATAACCTGTAGGCCTATATCTAACATATATGTAATTGGAGTACTAGGCAATATAATTCTGGAAAAATTTCTAAAAATATGCAAGACCTGTACATTAAAAATGATGTTACATGCTTAGAAAAATTATAGAACACAAATAAAAAGCTAAATAACGTTCAGTGACAGAAGTATTTGATATTAAGTTTTCAATCTTCTCAAATTGATTCATTGATTCAACTCAATCACAATCAAACTATCAAGTTTTTTGGTAGAAATGACAAGTTGATTCTAAAATTTACATGGAAATTCAAAGGACATAAGATAGCCAAACAATTTTTTAAAAGAATATGATTTCAAGGCTCACTATTATGCTATAACAATTGTGTTATTGTCATAAAAATATACATATAGAGCAAATAGAACAAAATTCCAGATATACACCCATACATATGTGGCCAATTGATTTTAACCAAAAAAATGCCAAGAAAATTCGAGGAAAAAAAATGGCAATCTTTCAATAGGTGTTATTGAAATAATAGGATATCCATATATGCCAAGAAATGAATCTGACTTTTAGTCTATGCTGCATGCAAAAATCAGCTTGAAATAACTCGCTAACCTAAATATCTGAGCTAAAACTATAGGCTAAAACTAAAAACTAGAAGAAAACAAAGAACATATTTGGGACCTTGAGGTTGGAAAAAAATTCTTAAAAGGAAACAAATCATAATTGGAATATATTGAAAGTAAAAAACTCTTGCTTTTCAAAAGACACCATTAAGAAAATAAAAATGCAGGCCTCAAACTGGGAAAAATATTTGCAAAGATATGTATGAGAAAGGACTTCCGGCCAGAATATACAAAGAGCTCTTTGATCTTAAAAATAAAACCCAATAACAAATGGGTAAATGATTTGAACAAATACTTCATCAAAGATGTACAGATTGCAAATAAGTTCATAAAAAGATGTTTAATATCACTAGTCATTAAGGAAATACAAATTGAAACTATAAGGAGATAACACTGTACACCCACTAGAATGACTAAAATGATAAAGACTGATAATAGTAATAAGTATTTGTGAGGATGTAAGAAACCCGGAACTCTTACATAATGCTGTTGGGAATGCAAAATGGCACAGTCACTTTGGAAAACAACTTAATATGGTTAGACATTCACTTATTCTGTGATCCAGCACTGCCACTCCTAGTTATTTCCCTAAGAAAAATAGATACAAAGGCTTTTATGCAAATCTACAAAAAATTTATAATGAGTCTCAGGTTTATTAATAAGAGCTAAAAACTGGATTGGATCTAAATGTTCATTAATTAATAAGCAGATCAACAAATTTTGGTATATCCAGTTGATGGAGCACTAAAAAGGAACAGACTACTGACATATGCCATGACATAAATGAATCTCAACAGCATTAATCTTCGTGAAAGCAGCCAGATGCAAAACACTAAAAATGGAATGATTCTATTTGCATGAGATTCTAGAACAGGTGAAACTGTAGTGGTAGAAAGCAGGTTAGAGGCTGCAAAGGGTCTGACTGCAAAGGCATGAGGAAACGTTCTAGAATCAAAAATGTTCTAAATCACCATTATGGTAATGGTTACCTCACTATACACATTTGACATAACTTGTCAAAGTGTACACTTAAAATTACTGGATTTTATTTTATGTAAATTATACCAAAATATAAAGCTGACATAGACTTCCCATCATCTCATCACCCAGAGAAACCTCCATTAATATCATGACAAAATTTCTTTGTTTTCATTAGTATTTAATATACCTGAAACCATACTTTACTTGTATACTTTATATCCTACATTTAACAAATATTTAAATACAAGCTGTGTGTTATCATGTGCTTTGAAAGTCTAATTTTTAATGGCTGCATATAATTTCCTTAACCATTCTCCTTTTGTTATTTAGGTTAGTCCCACTTTTTGCCTGTTATAAATAACTAAAGCAAGGAAAACGTAGTTAAGCACAAGATTTTTTTCCCCTGTAATTTGGATTTTTTCCTGAAGTCCAATCTGCATAATATTTTGACTAAACACTAGAACAGCCTTCTAAGCGGCTACATGCTACGTACTGGTCTCCACTTTCACCCCTCCGAACACTGTTGCCATAGTTATTTCCCAAACACAACTGATGATGTCACTCGCCAGCTTCTAACTTCAGTGGGCTTTCTGTTGCATGCAGGTTGAAGCCATGGTTCTCTGCTGTGGTACAAATGTCCTGTGGTACGCAGCATGTGAAGATATAGACACAGGGAGAATGCAGGTGAAGATGGAGGCAGAAACTGGAGCGATGCCTCTACAAGCCAAGGAATGCTAAGGATCGCTGGCTGTCACAAGAAGCTAGGAGAAAGGCAGGAAACAGATTCCTCCTCAGAGCCCTCCAAAGGAACCAACCCTGCTGACACATTGATTTTTTTGGACCTAGCCTCCAGAACTGTAAAAGAATAAATTTCTGTTGTTTCAAGCTACCCAGTTTGTGGTATTTTGTTACGGCACCCTTAGGAAACTGATGAGGAGGTATCATGTGTGACAGCACTTACACACTCAATGGGCATTTAATAAATATATACCTTTTCTTCTTTTGAATATACAATTACCATTTTTTGTTGAACACATAAATATTATAAAAGATAAAATTAGTGTAAATATCTAGAAATAAAAGGCCAATTATTATAAAATTTATATTCAGAAAACGAGACATACTTCATTTACAAATTACTGACAAGACCATATACAGAATCTTTGAATTTGCATTAAAATAACCACAATCTTGTTATTTGATGGGAGAGCTCTGAGAATCTCGATTAGTTTGTTTACTGGGGATAATTTAATTTTGGCAACACTGAAAGTTGGAAAAAAACAAAGGAAGGAGAGAAAAAAGAAAAAAATGAAGAACAGAGAGAGATAATCCTCTTGCTGACAATTCTCTGCCAACATCTAACCCCCTAATGACTCATTTTTTTTTTTCCTAGGGAGAGAAGCTAATTTAGGCCATAACTGTTTTGTCCCTTGAATCTTTCCGAATAAAAATGAGCACTGAGAAAAGAGCCACGCTGTGGCTCAAGCCCAGAGCCCTAGGTTCAGTGGATCCCTCTAGGGTACCCAAGAGACTCTGCTATCACAGCTGTGTGACCGTGAACAAAGGTAGTAGAGTTTTGACAGTTTTCTAACTCCACACTGAGGCCCTCCTAACCGGCTGCTAAGGCTGGTTGCAAATGGAGCCTCATTGTTTCTCGGTCTGGTGAGCGCAGGAAGCAAAAGGCAACAACAAATACATCAACCCGGCTCTTCGGAAGTCTTGTAAACCACTTACATCTATTCTCGACATCTCCGTATCTAGCAATTTCTCAAAAATAAAGTTTATTTGTTTTCTTAAATGTCGAAACTTGTCAATCAAAAAGGATGATCCCAAGGCCATGAAACTGGGCCCCATCAGATGAGCTTTTGTCGAACATCACCATCACAAAGGGTATCTAATGGCGCTCAGGATGAGCATAACAGCCCTTTGTCTGAAAGTTCAGATCTCTGCAGCAGAAGCAAGCAGGGTTATAAACAGTACATGATCCTAGGAGTAAAGTGTAGGAGCCAAGACTTGCCAGTTTAACTCTGGGTTTTGCCACTTTCTTGCTAGTGCCTCAGTGTCCTCGTCTAGCATGTGAAGATACTAGCAGGACTGGTACTTTCCTCAAAGACTGCTATAAAGATTAACTGAGATGATACTGTACAATGCTTAGGACAGTGTCCAGCATATAGTAATCCCTCAATTAGTGTATTATTATAACTGTTATTATAACTGGCCATTCCAGACTTCTGCAAAAAGGCATAGCCCTATCTACAAAGAAACACCTGGGGTAAATCATTCTTTTTCTGGGAACAATATAAGATTTAAGCAATAATTTGTCAACTAAAACAAAGCAATTCAGAGGATGAATGATTCCATGCTTGGGTTGCCTGGAGTGAGCCTAAAATGTTCCTTTGTGCCCAAAGGTTATTATAAAACATCTATCAGATTTTTACTGAGTACCCTCCAAGGCACAACTGTCAAATTTCCAATCCACCTACTTGCAACCTCAGACTTCTTAACTCCATCCTCCAGGCAGCTATCACCAATCAGTTGAGGTTGGCAGGGATAAAATAAAACCTATTTATTATGCTCAGCATAAGACATTCCAATTTGCAAGGAAGGGATGCAATCCCTTCTGTAATGGTGATACTGAGTGAGGAGTGGAAGAGATGACAGCCTCTGCCTAGCAGACAAATATCATCATATCAGAATTTTACTTCTATATATAGTCTCGGAGGGGAGGGAGAACTGTGGGAGAAGAAAACATTATTTCAGTCAAAGGATATCTAAAATGGGTGAAATAATGATGTGGGTAGGGGAGTTTTTTATAGTAATTCTTCCAGAATACAACTCTCTATATAGAAGCATTAACTCATTTCACAGCAGACTAGTAGCCCAAAGCAGAGCTTCCCAATGGGTATGACAGGAATGGACTATAGGTCTGCAAGAGGTAACAACTCCTTCAGCCCTTGAGTTGGCTAGGGGTAGGGTACTTAGTGCCCGGGCCACGAGCAGCCTCCCAGGCCACAGGCAGCCTCCTCCATGGGCATCGGTATACTGTGCGAATATCATTTCTATGTGTGCTAGGACTTGAAAAGGTTTGGGAACCACTGGTTTAAGAAATGAATACATTTGTAACCATGGCAAAGCTTAAGCACTGGATAGGTTATTATACTTCCTGATCATAATTATCGAAACTAATCTGGTCTAGAAAAAACAAATACACATTCCTGACCTGAAAGCTCAGTCCAGTAGCCAAAATTCTGTTACTGATTAGCTTCCTTTGTTTGCAAGGGACCGAAATGCACTAGTAGTGAGGCTTTCCACAAGGCCCACCAAGGGAAGCAGGAATCTCAATGGAATTACAGGCTAGGCCTACTCAGCGGCAGGAAATGGAAGCCAGCAGCTTGAGACATCTCAGCCACGAGAGACCTACTAGATCTTCACACTGATCCCCACTAATCTCTCTGTTTCTCTTTGGGGAAATGTCTTGCATTTTCTTTCGGGTGACTAACAGTTGGATTCTGCAGCCTCTACCCTGTATCTTTCCCACTAGTTATTTGCTCCTGCTTATCTCTACATTCTGATTTGTCATAATTTTTGCCTTCTAATAATTCTTCCTGGTCCCTACTTCTACCTGATGGTCAATCTCAGTCTCTCCCTCTCTTGTTCCCTCCTGCCCTCTCTGAATCCGTCTGTGTCAATTTCTACTACTAACTCCCTGTCTCTACCCACATTGCCCAATCCAAATTCTTGAGAATAAGACTCTGGGTGGCCCTGACAGCCTCTGTTTGTGCAGGGACTTCTCCAGGTCACTCACTAACCTATGGTTTGACTGATCTTGGGTCAAATGTCCACTGGCTGAAAGGGGCTGTAGTCACAGAATTCAAGATATGTCCCTTTACCAGAGCTGTGATGGGTGTGACAATTTTCCTTTGAAGATCTCTAGGTAGGGAAGACATAATATATTTACAACAAGCCTCCTCTAGAGAGCAAGGTTTTACATTTCCACTCCTCAAACTGACCATTTAAACACATTCATCATCTTATAGAGAAATCTTTTTGGTAATTTCCTTCTCTTTCGCTTCTCTATTTTTTCCATCCATCCACCCACCCATCCAACAAATATGAATCTGTCTTTAAAATAAACACATGAGGTCTCCAGTGACCACAGTGATCCCTGAGGACCACAAACCTCCTAGGGGAGATAAGTTGTATATGCATATAAGTGTCCAAAGAACGATAACCAAATGCTATGAAAGTTCAAAGGAGGAAGACATCTTCTGGCTGGAGCAGATGACATTTAGCTAGGCCTTAAAATATAATGAAGATTCTGATACTTATCCCAGGCAGAAGGAACAACATGGGCCTAACCCTTGAGTTAGTAGAGTACCAACGAAAATTCAGATTTTGGTCTTTTAAGTTCTAGAAAAAAATTCATAATCATTGTTAAAAATCTCAAATCGAACTGCAAATAAATAGTGTAAAAAAGTCTGTCTCTTATCACTGTTTACTTACCCTTCCACAAATTCTTTTCTCCGAAAGTAACTGCCATTCATTATTCACTATGAATGTCCAGTCTCTTTTCTATACTATTAAATTAAGCTTCATACCTATTTGACTCAGAAGATACTATTAAATCTATTTTGCAAAGAAGCAGGTTAAATGACTTCTTTGGGTTAAGTAATTCTTTAAGTGAATGTCCCATCACACCTTGTTATTATGGGACTGTTGGCTTGAACTTATTATACAGAAGAATTCGATTCAGTCTTGCATGTAGCTCTTGTTTATAGGGGGTCATTTTAAGCAGAACTGGATGAAATCCAGAGATGATACTCATACATTAGTCTGATGAAAAGATCCCATTCACAGGAGAAAGTCCTATTTATTACCGAGATGGTTATTCAAGTCTCAACAGACCTTTTGATGTACTATAAGCTTTACTTTTGCCTCCAGCAGACGGTGAATTTTTACTCTAATAAATGGAATGCTGATGAAATTGAAGGTTTAAGAGAAATCAGACATGTTTCTCCTCTATAATATCACTTTTTAAATAAACCAACTGAATTATTTTTTAGCTCATATCTAATAGAACAAGCAAATGAATTTACTCGAGCTTCTTCCTTTCACGTCCACAGTCAGATTTCTAAAGGAACAAATCATAGAGCACGAAGGAAACTCAAGTTATATGGAAGTAGAACACTTACCCCAGACTGCCATGAAAACAGCAAAAAAGACAGTTGCTCCATTGTCAAAAAGGTGGGTGACCTGGAAACATTATGAATCATAGTTAAACTAACTTCTTACCTACTGTATTCCAATTCATTATTTTTTCAGGTTCTATAAAATTAGCTGATGATGTGATGAATTTTGCAGAGTTTCTTTGGAAGATATTCCTTTTGGATCATAATAAGAAGAGATTTCCTCTAACTGGGAAGCTGTTTGGATATGGAGGAGAGAATCTGTTCCCTTTACGTGGGTAGCACCTAGCTGAACATTTATCATCAGTCTCAATAGTGCAACTAAGAATTTCCTTTCATGTCCTATAAAAACTATTATACGTGCACATATGTATGTAGATATATTTAAGACCAGGAAAGTATGACTGTTGCTGCTTTAAAGGTTTCTGATTTCCCAAGCACTGTTTTTAATGCCTCATTGATTCACTTTGAAAACATGGCTGTTTTATTTGTGTAATTCTGAGCAAATGATTTCTGGGCTGGTCTCTGGCTTTCAGGATCATAAAAAGGAGGGAGCAGACCACAAACAAAATCCACTTCCACCTGTTCTAAAGCCTCAGGTAATCACTATATTTACCTATTACACATAACACAAAGATAGCTAGCAAATACTTTATTGTTAGAATAATATATTCTATCACAAACACCACAGCAGAAAGCAAAAAAATATTCTTTCTGCTACAAAGAATGCTGCAAAACTGCCAAGCTCATTTCCATCTCCAGGATAAATCACTGATATCATGCCAAATTGAAATGATGACAGAGACGTTCATAAAGCATAACATTTTGGAGGTGCTTTATAGCTCTCTATAAAGTATACTTTACTGTCCCTTGGAGAATGTGCCAAGCATAAACAGGTCTTTTCCTGTTACATCAGAGCGTGAAGCATTTCAAAAATTTTCAGAAGTTTATACCTTCTCTTTTTTTTTGAACATAGGAAAGATGGGCATCATTCGAACATCTAATGTGAGACAAAAGTCTAAAGTTGATTTATTTTATTAAAGCTGTATATGGGGGCACTCTGCATCAAACCAAGCCTGAGAGTTCTGGTGTGTGTTCTCTATTAGGGTATTTTCTGAGACTGGTTAAGAAGCTGTAGCCTGGTCTATGGCCATGCCACCCTGAACAAGCCCGATCCCATCTGATCTCGGAAGCTAAGCAGGGTCGAGCCTGGTTGGTACTTGGATGGGAGACCACGTAGGAGGACCAGGTGCTGTAGGTGTAAAAAATTTTAAAAAAATAAAAAAATAAGGGATTGTAAGCTGAGAAGGTCCTTGCAATCTGTGAGGTCAATCTAGAGTTGCAAAAAAAAAAAAAAAAGCAGCAGCAGCAGCAGCAGCAGCAGCAGCTGTGGCCTGAACCACTAGAGTATATTCTGGAATGGATTGTGGTTGTCATGATTTTTGGCTGATCAGATCATCTTTCCTTTCTTCTCCCTTCTCTAGGTAACAGATCTCTCTCATGCAGGTCGCTAGGGGGCACATGGCTCAAATAGAATCAGAGTTCTTTTATGGGACTGGTATTTAGAGAGAGACATTCTTCTGCTGCAGTTATTAATTTGGGAATATGTGAATCAGGAGGGGTGAGTTAACTGGGACTTCTGGTTCCTGCTAAGATGGTAAGCTAGCATAGGCTGACGGCTCCCTCTGTCCAAACCAACCCTGGAGAAGCAAAATAGCAAATTTCAGAAACTAACAAAACACAAAAACAAACAAAGACCAGGGAACCCCAGGGCAGATGGAAGATCACCTTGACTTGGTGTGTGGGCTGAGGGGTGGTGGAGAGAGGAAGGGAGAAAGATGGTGGGTGGTAGTGGTGGTATGTGGGGAGAGTCAGACAGCAGTTCCCAAGCAGAATGAGAGCAAAGGTTAGAGAAATACATAAATTCTACTCCGACCTCTCCCTCAAGAGTCATTGGGCGATTAATTTCCCCTCTTTCAGAAATTAGCTGCAATAGGCCAAACCACAAGTACTGGCATTCTTGGGGTAATATCAGGATGCTGAGAGTCCTGCTTGCTTGAGGAGATGATGAAAGTAGGTGCTGCCTGGCCAGCTGCCCTCAGGCAGTCACTTCTCAGTGCATTCCCTCTTAAACTCCAGGGCTGGAGAATTATAACCAAGGGAGAGTGCCTCCTCTCAATTCTCCTTTGTTCTAAGCAGGCTTAAAAATACAACTCCCACTAGAAAAGTCTTCTGGAACAGAGGTACCCAAACTTCCTGGCACCAGTGACTAGTGCTCCTATGAGAATCTAATGCCTGATGATCTGAGGTGGAGCTGAAGCGGTGATGCTAGTGCTGGGGAGTAGCTGCAAATACAAATGAAGCTTCCCTCGCAGCCTGGTTCCGGACTGGTACCAGCCCATGGCCCAGGGATTGGGGACCCCACTCTGGAAGAGTGGAAGCATACAGTGATACCTGGGACATGTTATAATCTCTTCCCTATAAACTTATCCAGACTGACAGCCTGAAACCTAGCTCTGACCCTCACCCAAAGTGGTTGATACTGCCAGTGACAAGCATATACAGGCCAAAACAACACACTATCTGGGAAAGGCAGCTGTTCCCCCCCAAATTCCAAACGAGGCAACATATACCTTCTGAAAGACACATTCTGTAACAGCAGACTAAGAATTTAAAATATGCATTAAAATCTGCTTAAGTAGCTAAAGGAATGAATATGTAAACTGGGAGCTATGGCAGCCCGCAGCCATCTTGCCCATTATATGAAGAGAACTTGTCTGCAGAATGATCATGTAGACAGGTGGCTAGAGAGACACCTGGGGCCTGGAGGATCGATTCTAGGCCATGAAGCCCTGGTACTTAGTATGAGCTACTCCAGTGTCTTTTCCAGCAAAATGAATCAGTAAGTCCCTTTTTGCTTAAGTCAGTTAGAGATGGATGTCTGAGGGTCAGGGATAAAAACATGCCTGATCAGCAGAACAGGCGTTGATTAAATTGTATCTGGGCTCCAATTTGATTCCTATGTATCCTCAGTCCCATGAAATCAATCTGGCATTTCTAAGTCAATTTTTAAAATGAAACTCTGCATAACTTCAGTTTTGTCATTGTAAGGCTTTTTAGCCTTCATTTTACTAAGTTTCTAGGCAAGACCAATCATAAAATCCAGAATCTAAACATCCTGTGATACAGTATGGCACAATGACATGTTCTGCAGCCAGGTAAACTGAGGCCCAGATATTTATGGCTGTGTGACTATGAATGAGTGGTAATGTTTACACCTCTGAGTAAAATGGGAATAACATCTAGCTTGAAGTTGCTATTAGAATTAGAAATAATAAGTGTAAGTTGCCTAGCTATAGCCAAGCTATGATTACAATTACTGTTGTGCTAGACCTTATATTCAGTAGGATAACTGCCCAGAGAAGACCCTATAAAATCTGAACACTCTGAACTATCTAGGATGATTGTTTTAAGGAATTATCTTGGATCTTCTAAAGAGAGAACTTCACTCAAGGCATGTCTTTGCATGTAAAAAATAAACAAACAAATACCACCCAAACAACAACAACAAACTGGGCTTATGAGATTCCCAAAAAGCAGGATTTTTGTACCCAAATCTTTCAGGCTTAACTCACGATCTCTAAACAAAAACTGTATTACTGACAAAACTCTTTCGATCCTCACCAAATCTATATTTTCCTAGCTCACTCTGTTAAATTTGTCCTCATTTACTCAGGTCTATTTGTATGTTCTCCAAAGGTAGGGAGAGTATTTTGTTTTTGTTTTTTTTTTGTTTCCTTCCGGCACATTCTAAGAGCCCAAATCTTTTTATAATCACAGCTGGCTTGCTGTAGTTTAGGCTACACCCACGTAGATTGGCCACCTGCAGTGCTAAAGGCATCATAGATCTGCAGGCTCCTGGGCTGCCTATCAAATGTTCTCTCATTTAAAATAAAAAAAAAAAAACCTCTGCAATGCTGAGAGTATAATTAGATATATCCAAGCTGCAGTGGTCATGGAGGTTCAGTAAAATCCACCAACCCCTTTCAGATCCAGAATCTGGGCAAGCTGATAGGCACTGGGTCTTGGAAAAGTCTTCATCAGGCCATACTCCAGCTATTGCTTTGCAATAGCGACGCTGCCACTAAGTAAAAAACCATAAGAATTTGCTGAACATGTCTAAGGTTTTAATAAAGGCATAACGTGAGAAAGGGGCACACAATAACATATCATAGACATAATGGTCCTACATGTTTTTTTTTTTTTTTTTTCCAAAGCACTTTCGTATATACTAGATTTTTGGTCTTCACGACATGCCATGGGGCAGAGGGGGCAGGTATCACAGCCTACATTTTAGAGATGAGAAAGTTCAGCCTCGAAGAGGCTGTGCCTGCACAGAGTCAAGGAGGTAAGTAGCTAAACTAGACCTGAATCTAAGTCTTTTTGACAATAATGAGGAGGAGGAGAAAAAAGATTGTGGCTCTCATTTACTGAGACCTTACTGTTTGCCAAACACTTTGCTCAGTATATACCTTATCTCATTTCTTATAACAATCATATGAAACAAGTATCATGTTCTCCATTTTAGGAATGAGAAAACAAAGCTCAGGGAGGTTAAATGAATTGTTCCCGGACTAACAAGCGGTAAAGAGCAGAGTTAAGATTGAAGCTTCTTTCTGACTCTAACGACTGTGCTTTTTGCACTGTGCATGCTGCAGCTTCTTGTGATAATTAGATCCAATACATTTAAAATATAGATATATGGTAAAAAATGACATTGTAATTAGAATCCTGAATGACTGAGGTCAGTCTCTCTTATTATTACATAAACTTGAGAATCAAAGACTGGAGATGACAGAGAGATCATAGTTAGCCTCTCTTCCTCAGGAAAGTGTATGTAAAATTCAACCCACCTAAAATACTAAATATCTGAAATTACCTTGGCATAAACACAGCTATCTGACAGCCTCATGAATGGACAGTATTTATCGCATACAGGACACATGATGATATCTGTAGCTTGGCAGACTTCTTTACTGGAAAAGAGAACAAAAAAAGGACCGCTTTTTGATGACATAAGAGCATTATCCTCCTCAAATTTCAACAGAATATTCAACCAGTAAATAAGATCCAGTAGATTTCATTTTTGTCCTCCAAAGCTTCTTAGCCTTATTTGCTATTACTATAAACAAGTTCTTGCATAATTTAATAATTTGATAACCTACTTATTTATGAGGTAGTTTCTTGGACTATATATATTAATAAGTTAAACTCAGAAGAATATATGAAGCAAAACATTGGTTCTTATACCCCAAATTATACAAAAGGCATTCACAACACTGCACAGATTTGAATCAATGTCATACTGAATTATGCGAACAATGAGATACCTAAAAGTGCCTGCCTCGATTTCTGTATGCATGGTAAGTTAAAACTAATAATGGAGGGATAAATAAAAATACTAGGGATTAGTTCCGGGAGAGAGTTATAACTCATTAACAATTTCACCAGAAAGTAAAATACTTTGGTAGGCTAGAAGATTTATATCGATCACTTTTATTTTTGCAATCACTTCTAAAAGGCACATTATTTAAGAGCACTGTCAGGCCCTGCAATAAGATCTCCATGAATACCTTAAACTCTCTAAAGCCAAGATAACAATCATTAACACCGAATCATTCTCAAGACCTCAGAAAGTCGGTGAGATACCTCTCTGGTTTAGGTTTAAAGGGTCCTTGTAAAAATGCAGAATTCACACAAAATGATTGCTAACTCACTATTCTGCAGTATTAGCAGAATGAAAAATGGTGAAAAAAATCAGAAAGAATAACTTTAAATCAATGAATGAAAGGGATCTGTTCTGTGGACATATTGTGGCTTATGTGTCCACAAATGCAAACTTTGTTTCCTTGGTAGCTGAAGACCACAGTAGCAAGGGCAATGGATAAAGAGACCTAGTGAACTGAAGCTTTTGAATTTTTCCAGAAGAGACTGGGAAGGAAGTTAGAAGGAAAAGCTCAGTGGGCCCACAGTCTGTGAACACCCCCAAAGCACAATCAGCCATCTTTAAATACAGGCAAAGGCAGGCTTGCTTAGAGCTCCCCGTACCTGACTTGGCAGTGATCCAGAGTCATGACTCCATACAAAAAGACAAACAATCCAATGAAGGCGGCCGGGAAGAGCATGCCGGTGTACCAGCCCAACCAGGCAAAATACAACCCGATCTTCTCTCCAAAGTACCGCCTGTTTAAGACACAACAGCCTTACAAATGACAGTGAAGTATTTAGAGGTCAGCATTATAACACTTAGCTCAGTTTTTTTGACTTTGTAGTGGCCTTGCTGATAAAGGTAAGCCAAGAGAATGGAACACTGGATCAAATCTAGGTTCTGGGCTTAAATTTCTTCTCTTCCTACTCTATATCAGAAACAGAATAAATCTTTTTTATAAAAGAACACGATTATACCCAAGCTTGTTCTCAGAATACAGAATAAATCCAAGCCTATTTGGAAGCTGTGATACTGTTATTAAGACAGAACCAGGGGAACCTGAATAGTTGGTGTCACCATATAGCTTCATTTTTGCCATTTCTGAGTGTGTGCTTGTTTGTAATGTAGGCATTATAATATTTTTAAAAATAGGAAACCAAATTATTATGAAAAACTTTAAATATCCTTTTCAGTATTCTGCAGCTTTACAAGACATTTACAACGTTAGGATCACAAAATATTGGAAAGAAAAACTCTAATTACTGAGATTCAACACAAATCAATGCTGAGAGCAGTTTTCCCTTTTAAGCCAAGACTTTTCACAGGCTTCGATATCTACCTCTATAAATATTTTTCTGAGGCTAAGCAGCCTGCCTAGTTCCCTGTGGTCTGTGGAGTTTAGAAGTGTCCAGAGAATTTCTTGGTTTTTCTTTTATTTCTTAAACATCATCAATAATGTGATTTGACTTGTGCTAGGATACAAACCAAATTGTGCTTTCTGTGCCTGTCAACTGCTACAGTTTCATTACATAAAAATTAATTATTTCTTAGCCCAATATAAGAATATTCTAATTCTTCTTCATTCTCATTTTAAACAGATGTTGTTGACCATCTGTTTCCAAATACTGACTGCTCCTTTCCTCTTAGAATGCCCAATGTTCCTAAGAGTGTGGGATTATTTATTCCATCTTCCACAGTGTCTCAACAGAAACTTTACACTCTCAGAAGACTTTTCTAACATATATTCATATACACATATATATTCACATGACATTGTGCTAGGTGCTGAGAATACATGGTGAGCAAAATAAGCTTGGTCCTTGCTCTTATGGAGCATGCAGGGTGATAGAGGAGACTTACATAGATCAATTAAATAAGTTTATAATAATAAAACTGGGAAAAGAGCTACAAAGGAGAGAAACACAATTCCATAAGCACATATAACAAGGTCATTTGACTGCTCTAGTCAGGGAAGACTTCTCTGAGTAGGTGACAAGTTAACTAGGTGGGGTTAGGGACAGGATAGAGTATTTCCAGCAGAGGAAACAGGTACATACAAAGGCCCTGTGGTAGCAGGGACCAGGTGAAATACGGGCAGTGTGACTGGAACACTGAGAACAAGAGGTGGGCTGGTGAGGTAGGTGGGGGCTGGGCCTCAATGGGTCTTGCAGACCACGCTAAATGCACTGATCTTTGTCCTGAGAGAAATGGAAAATCATGAGAGAGTTTTAACAATCAAGGGACATGATCAGATTCACATTCCAAAAAGATCCCTCTGTCCGCAGGGAGGAGAATGGACTGGAAGGGATCAGGGTGGGAAACAGGAGACCAAGTAGGGGACAAGAGCCATAGTCTAGGTTAGAGGGGACAGAAGGAGTGTGGTGGAAGAGATGCTGGCTGTGTCCAGATTCAAAAGATATAGAGGAAGCAAAATCTATAGGACAAAAACGATTTCAGAGATGAGATTCCCTGGATGCTCCAGAACTTCATCCCACCCAAAGCTAACTTGTGCTTTTCATCTCCCTTCACTTTGGCCAAAAACAATGCCACTGCTGAGCTCTTCCAGGGCTCAGCTCTACAGAGCCTTCCACAGAGGCACTGGCCCACATTCATCCTGGTTTTTCTGAATTGTTGTAAAACTTATCACCTCCATCAGACATTTTACCTAACTGTGCTTAGTCTTAGATTGTTTTACAGCTGTCTCAAGTACTGAAGGGCCCGTTTTCCTCACGGACACTGAGTTTCTTAAAGCCAGAGACTATGGCTTCTGCTTGTCTTTGTCAATCGTACTTAGCATCATACTAGAAACATAATGGGCAGTTAATTAACACTAACTGACAAACTGCAAAGTCTTAATCAAAACACCGTCATGGGCAGAGATGTTTTGCCTGCAGCAATTTTCTGTAATTTTTAATCAATGTAATCCTGTAATACGGGACTGTGGCTGGGAAGAGAATTTATTTATTTTCTCCCCACTGTTTTATCATCTATTGAGACTGGTCAAAGGAAAATGATCTCATCTCAGAAAATGTTTTCCTCTCACCCAAATCATCTGCATCGTTTGTTACCAACACAAAAAATGACATGATTCATTGATGTTCTTAGGTCAACAGGAGTCAACATTTGGTAACAAGGACTCTGGCAGGAAGAATGACTACCCAGAGAGATGAAACATAAAGTGAGTTGTCTTATTATTTCATTTTCCTCTGGACTCATTTTTTGAGGGCCCCCCGTAAAACTGAAACATATACATCTAGTCTAGGAAATGAGACATGAGTTTCTCTTTAATAAGAAATCCATGAAGTGTGGATTGCTGCTACCTAGTCTTAATAAAACCAGTCTCTAAATAAATAATGAGATATTAGAGCATAATGCTGCCATGGCAGAAAGTTGGGCATATACAGTTAAAAAACATATATTTTCACTGTGCGATTATTATAGGTTAAATAAGTTGATATACTTTTTTGACCTGCAGAATTAAAATAATCTTTAAAGATGGTTAATTTAAAATAAAAATTAAAATAAGCCGGAGATTTATTAGAATGACAGCTCTTCATATTTCCTACTTAATAATAGTAACTAATATTCCATTTGTCACTAATATATGTAGGCAGTGTTACCTCTCTATGATTGTTACTGATAATTTGTCAATAGCAGTCACATGTGCGACCTGCTATGTATGAAGTCCTGTGGGAGACCTGGCTGATCTCATGAGTTCCTTCCTAAGGCCTTTTTAGAAGAAACGCCATCTTCATCAGAGGGCGGTCTGGTTTACCTATGACCTATGTCCTCTGACGAGCTGCCTTCGTGGGAAGAAGCCAGATTTGAGCGAGAGCTGTGTACCTCAGACTGTTTTTACTTCTCCCAGCAGGCAATCTGCTCTGATCATTTTGTTTCAGCTTTATATGTGCAACCGGTTAAAAACTCACCTTACGAGATCCAAAGGCTGGTATTTATACCACACGCCCCAGGAGGCCCAGCACTCATAGAGCAGATGTCGGTGGTTTTCCGCTCCATGGGTCCTAATGGAGTTTTTACTTCTGTAACTCCCCTGGGATGAAAACACCACTGCTGGTGAGGTAATACGCACAAACGCCAGAAGAAAAGCTAACACTAGTCTCTTATGGCAGGAGTAGCAAGGCACGTGATATGAGAAAAAGTGGGTCCATACTACTGAAGAGAAAGGAGTTTGATTAGTTATTTTGGACTTTATCTTATTGATGATGCTATGTAGTAAAAAGCATGTGTTTGCTAGAATTAGACAGGTTTAAACTGAGTTCAAATCCAGTTCTGCTACTTTTTAGCAAGGAGGCCTGAAACTCTCTGAGCCTTGGATTCCTAGTTCATAATGAAACTAATAATAGCTGCCTTATTATGTTTCTTCTGTGGTTTGAATGAATAAAGTGTCTTGCCCAGAGGCCAGGCCCAAGACTTACTAGTTCTCTTTCCTACTTGTATCAAGACAGGGTAGTTGGTAAATAGCCATAGCTGTAATCCTGTCACATGGCCTTATCTATAAGAAAACCCTGGAAGTCACCACGAAATGAGAATAATTCAAAACTAATTCTACCTCCTCACTGAACAGATGGGAGACCAAGGGCCAGAGAGGTGGGGAGTTTTCTGAGTTCAGTTAATGGCAATGCTAGTTTCACAAACAGAAAAGGTACTTTCTGCAGGTGAAGTAATTGCTGACATTAACCTTTAGTGGATAGTGAACAGGGGTAAGAGACAAGAAACTCGGGTTCTACTCTCAGCTCTACCACCGATGTGTGACTAGAGGTGAGCCAACCTTTCTCAGAATGATTTAAATTTTGAATAGTTTGAATAGTTTCAATAAAACAAGGGCAACAAAATCTGCCCTTCCTGCCTCCGAAGGCTGTTATGAGGTTAAATAATATAATCAAGTTAAACTGAGTAAAAAGTCCAAAGAGCAATTGTTATTGCAGCCATTGCTAATTTGGACATTCTCTTGAGTTACCCTGTATGGTTTCATAGCTGCATCTCCTCGGACACCCTCATACCTGCCACCCATTTGCCTACACAGACACTTCCGCCCACTACCATTGGTCAGATACTGCCCTTACCATGAGCAAGGGTTGGGCAGTGGGAGGGTGCAATACCTGTTCAAACTCTTTTTTGGGCAATGCCAATTGACAACTACAGGAAGCCACATGATGTTTTGGAGAGAAATCTGTCTTTAGAGTTCAGAAACATCTGAGTGTGGCTCTAGAACACCTTTGCGTCAAAATGTTTGCTTCTGTGACACTGAAAGGATCGTTCCAAAAATGTTTCCTGGAAGATTGTAAATAGGGTCTTAGATAGAAGCTTCTAGTTTTCTTCATGAATAAGTTTTTAAAAATTTGCCATCTTTTACATCCTCATGATGTTTGAAATCAAGGGAAGAAATGCTTTCATAAGCCAAATGAAAAGATTTGCCATTTTGGGACAGTTGGAATTGTTCCCCAAAGTTTATTGGCAAACTGTTAACGTTGTTTCTAATAGAAGACTGTTCTGAAAATCACTCTAAGAGTAGTTTCCCTGGCTAGTTTTGAGGTACTAGAGGGCATAGACTATGATATTTACGTTTTTATTCTCTATGTCACACAGTGACCAGTATAGAGTAGGTGCTCAATACTATGAAGAAGATAATAATCTCTGACCAAAAATGAGAATTCTGTCCCTGAAAAACCCACATGTGAAGAACATTCTGGGCAAAATAAACCAAAATCTAATGGGGAAATAGAGGTAAGGGTAATCACAGTTACATTTACAAAAGTCCTTATATATGACAAAGAGTACACAGTAAGAAAAAGAAAGAAAAAGATAAATGTTTTAAAAAGTCAAAATTTACATATCCTAAATGAGCAATGATACGATACTATTAATTTCCATTTATCACCTTTGGTTGACAGAGACTTTTCAGGATGGCTTCCTCCCACTCTTTAAAGAATAGTTACATATTTCTTTGTTGCAGAGACTATACATTTCAGGAACTTTTTCCCCCTGGGTCTGTTACCTCATGAAAATTTTCAATGCCTCTCTAATTTTACAACTTGGAGTCCCTCAGCTATTCCTCTGAATTGATACTGCGTGACTCCTGATTCAAGTATTCTCACAATTACATAAAAAGACACACAGAAATATATCTATGCTGGGGGAGGGACATCGCCATGAGAGTAGGCTAGCACTAACTGTCTACTGAACAAATTAATTTCATTCTGAACAAATGTCATATCAACAAACTCAATTAATGATTATACCCAGAAGCTGAACAAGAAATTGACAGAGAAGGAGAAAAGGCAGGACAATACCTCGTGTAGAGGAAAAGCAGCTTCATAGGAGCCATTGGTAAGCAAACGATTCAGACCTAAAACAACAACAAAGTCCAATCTGAATTAACAGAGAGTTTCAGCTCTCACAATGTTCAAGGCTAACATAAGGGTGATACTTTTTGGACAAAACAATCTAGGTTTTGGAAACTGATTTAAACCCTCTTGGGGACGTCGGCAGTTTAGAAAGTTTTTTGCTATCTGCTACAAAATTGGAATCGAGGGCTGAGAAATCAGGTTTCAAACAGAAAACAAT
>NW_011888797.1:1797117-1798873 GCF_000151845.1 Pteropus vampyrus | reverse complement strand
AATAGTTAGAAGTGAAATGATCACATGGTAGACATATGTTTAACTTTTTGGGAAACTGCCAAACTGCTTCTGATGTGTTTCTAAAATTGTACACATCCATCAGCAGTGTATGAGAGTTCAAGTTCCTCCACATCCTTGCCAATACTTTGTATAGTCAGTCTTTAATTTCAGCTATTCTAATAGGCATGTAGGTATCTCATATTTTAGGGTTATTTTCCTAATAATGGTGCTGAAATCTCATATGCTTATTTGCTGTGTATCTTCTCTTATGTTTGTTCAAATCTCATATCTGTGAATTTTTTTTTATTATTGAGTTATAAGTGTTCTTTATATATTCTAGATGTCTTTCATTAGACACATTTTGAAAATGTTCCCTCCCAGTATGTGGCCCTTCTTTCTCATTCTCTTAAAAATATATTTAAAAGGGCAGAAGTTTTCATTTTGTTAAGTCCAATTTATCCATTTTTTTCTTTTATGAATTGTGTTTTTTCATATTATATTTAAGAATTCCCCAACTAACCCAAGGTCACAAAGATTTCTTCTTAGAATTTTTATAGTTTTAGGTTTTATATTTAGATCTATGATACATTTGAGTTTATTTTTGCATATGAGTTTAAGTTCATTTTTTGCATGAGTGTTCCAGCATGTTTGTTGAAAAGATAATCCTTTATCTACTGAATTGCCTTTGAACCTCTGTCAAAAATCTATTGTCACACAATGAATGTATATATATGTCTTATCCAATGTTACCATAAAAATTTAAATGTAAATTTAAAAAATCTATTATATATATTATATTATAATATAATATATCTATGATTCCACTTCTGGATTCTCTATTCTGTTCCACTTATCTATCTTTATACCAATACCATACTCTCTTGATTACTGTAGGTTAATAGTAATTCTTGAAATCAGGTAGCTAATACTTTAGCTCTCAATTTGCATTTTTTTTCAAAGTTATTTTAGTTATCCTAGGTCCTTTCATTTTCCTATAAATTTTTGAATCAGTTTGTCATTCTCCTTCTCCACACACACACACACACACACACACACACACACACACACCCTTAGAAGTTTGAGATTGCATTGAATCTATAGATTAAATTAGGAAGAATTCACATCTTAACAATAACGAGTTTTCCGGTCTGTGAACAGGATACATCTCTGAATTTATTTAGATCTTAAATTTCAGCAATGTTTTGTAAATTTTGTTGTACCTGTCTTATATAGCTTTTGTCAGATAAATATTTCATATTTTGAAGCTATTGTAAACAGTATCGACTTTAAAATTTCAATTCTTCACTGTTTGGTGTTGGTTTATAGAAATACAACTGAGTTTTGTATATCAATCTTGTTTCCTGTAACAATGCTAGACTTTTAATGGATTCCATTGGAGTTTCTATATAAATGTTCAAGTCATCTAAGAATATAGATAGTTTTACTTCTTTTCCAATCTGGAAAAGATGCACTATATGAGTCTGAGGAAGTTCCTATTTGTAGTTTGCTGAATTTTTATCAGGAATGGATGTAGGATTTTCTTAAATGCTTTTCTGTGTGTATAGAGATGATCATATGGTGTTCCTTTTTTACTTTGCTAACATGGTGAATTATATTGATTGATTTTCAAATATGAAGCCAACCTTGCAATCCTGGATACACTCTACCTATTCATGATGTATTATCCTTTTTATATATTGTTAGGTTTTATTTGCTAAACTTTGTTTATAATATTTGCATCTATATTCATGAAGAA
>NW_011888797.1:1780812-1797067 GCF_000151845.1 Pteropus vampyrus | reverse complement strand
CACACACACACACACACACACACACACACACACACACACCCTTAGAAGTTTGAGATTGCATTGAATCTATAGATTAAATTAGGAAGAATTCACATCTTAACAATAACGAGTTTTCCGGTCTGTGAACAGGATACATCTCTGAATTTATTTAGATCTTAAATTTCAGCAATGTTTTGTAAATTTTGTTGTACCTGTCTTATATAGCTTTTGTCAGATAAATATTTCATATTTTGAAGCTATTGTAAACAGTATCGACTTTAAAATTTCAATTCTTCACTGTTTGTTGTTGGTTTATAGAAATACAACTGAGTTTTGTATATCAATCTTGTTTCCTGTAACAATGCTAGACTTTTAATGGATTCCATTGGAGTTTCTATATAAATGTTCAAGTCATCTAAGAATATAGATAGTTTTACTTCTTTTCCAATCTGGAAAAGATGCACTATATGAGTCTGAGGAAGTTCCTATTTGTAGTTTGCTGAATTTTTATCAGGAATGGATGTAGGATTTTCTTAAATGCTTTTCTGTGTGTATAGAGATGATCATATGGTGTTCCTTTTTTACTTTGCTAACATGGTGAATTATATTGATTGATTTTCAAATATGAAGCCAACCTTGCAATCCTGGATACACTCTACCTATTCATGATGTATTATCCTTTTTATATATTGTTAGGTTTTATTTGCTAAACTTTGTTTATAATATTTGCATCTATATTCATGAAGAATATAGATTATATAGTTTTCTTTTTCTAGTATTTCTTTTTCTAGTATTTTCTAGTCTTTGCCTGGTTTTGGAACCTGGGTAATATTACCCTAATAGAATAGGATGGAAAGTATTCCCTACTCCTCAGTTTTGTTAAGGACTTGTAGAATTGGTATTACTTCTTTCCTGAATGCCTGGTAGAATTCACCAGTGAAGTAATCTGGGCCTGGAATTTTTTTTTTTGTGTGTGAGATTTTAAAGTAAAAATTCATTTTTTTTTTTTTTTTGCTACATAGGACTATATATAGGTTATATCATATACATTTTTGTTTTTCCTTTTTTGATTGCTTCAGGTAGGAGAGTAAATCTTGTGCTTCTTACTCTATCTTGGCCAGAAGTGGACGTTTACTGTGTTGATCTTTAAAGTTCCTTTCATCAAGAATTATGCTACTTGGGCAGGGGGTTAGTGGGGTGAGTGAAGAGGGGAAGAGATTAAGAGGTACAAATTGGTAGTTACGAAACAGTCACATGGATGTAAAGTACAACATAGGGAATACAGTCGATAATAATATAATAACTATGTGTGGTGTCAGATGGGTACTAGATTTATTGAAGTAATCACTTCTAATCATTACACTGTACACCTAAACTAATATAATATTGTATGTCAACTATAAGTGAAAAATGAAAAATTATTTTAAAAAGTATTATGCTGCTTCCTGAAATATACCTCAAAAAGGATGACTAGAAGAATATCTCTCAAGTGGTTTATAAAGTAATGCTCTCTATGCTTAGAACCAGAGTCCAGAGGCTTAGCTTATCTAGAAAATGGAACATGCACTGATTCGAGTATAATCAATGTTTAAGTAATTAGAATCATAGTAATACAGTAATGTGTTTTAAGATGATTGACATTAACACTAAAGAAAAGCATCTGAAATAATAATATCCACAGGGCTTTGTATTTTGTCTATCATACAGGAGGCCTTCAATAAATACTTTTGTAATGAATGAATAATTATACAGAAAGCTTTGATTTCCTGGATTCTCTACTAAGAAATCCACATATCTTATCAATAGCTTTCAAACATTCCAGATAGTAGAAAAAATACAATTCGCAGAGGCCTAATAAGAAACTCTGATGATGACCTTTGCAAGTTTTTAATAATTTACCAAAGTCCTGCAAAGAGAGAAAGTAGTGAACATTTGAAGTCTATAGGTTTACTCACTTCCCTGTCTAAGCATCAATTATGAAAAGACAAATCAATTTCAAGATTTATTTTATGCATTTATATTGTTAAATAAATCTTTGTTGATCTATTAATTGCTCTATTTTGAAAACAGATTTCAATAGCTCTTTGACTTTCACAGTTCTAATAAATTCAGAGTGAAGTCGAAAAACTTACATAGATAGTGGTAATTTACACTCCATTGAAATACTCATCAATCATGTCTACAAATCAGTATTTTTGTCTTATCTCTAATCAATGTTGGCTCATGCAAAATGCCACTTTCAGAAAAAGTTCCAGGCATAAAGTAATATTGAATAAACATAAATTCTATCAATAAATTTTCTTCTACCATGTTCTTTTATTTATGAAACCAAAGATGTCAACAGAGCATTTGTAGTTTAACTCCCTATTCTGCAGCATAATGCCTGATCTTGGGTTAATAGTTTACTCTGTAATTAGTTATTGCTAATTGGATACTTTTCCAGTTCATCATTACCAATTTTCAAACCACTGGGGTTCTCGAATAGAATTCTCGAATTGGAGAACTAGTAAAAAAATTTCATTCTTACAGTAACATAATATGCACTTCCTGTGTTCCTTCAGTACATTTAAAAATCACTGTCTCTGCCCCTTCTTTGTCTCCATCTTGACTACTTGTAAAAATAGTCCACATTTTGAGATAAAAAGGTAAGAACGATAACTGCTGTTTGGCCTCATTATACACAGTTTTTGACTGTGTAAGAATGCTATGGTTAGACATTGATCATGTTTAAAAGGTTTTCAATTCAGTTCAACAAACACTCCTACTAGATGCCCGTTACTGTGCTGGACAATGATGATACAAAGACGAAAAAAGGAACTTATTTACAATTAAGGAGCTTATCATCATCTGAAGATTCTCAATACACTAATGTGTTATAGTAACTTATAAGATGTGCTGAAAACTATAATACCAATATTAGCCAAGGCATTGTTTTTAAAAATTATTTGCATTTTATGAAATAATCCGGAATAACTACTGCCATAATCATTTCGCTTGTATTCTCTTGTTTTCTAGTATGTTCGTGATGCAATGTTAACTGAAGAAACTCATAATAAAAAGTAAGTGTAGCACATTCTAGGTTTGTTTGAAAAAAATCACATGGACCAAATAGGGGATAAATATTTTAAAAAGTAATAACATAATATTTAAATTATTTAGTACACCAAAATAAATGTTAATGGTGGTTCTCGTTAGGTGGTATAATTTTCATAATGTCACTGAAAAGAATATAAATGATTAATTATCAAATAAACACTCCAAAAATATTTGCCATATGAATTCAGAGGAGGGACGAATTCCTTCAAGCTAGAATGGTCATGGAGGACTTTATAGAGAGGATGTGTCTCCAGGATGGATGACTGCTGCAGAGAATACTGGAGTGTGCTAACCCACAATCCTACTGAAGTTAAAACAGACCTAAATCGAGTTCAATTTTACCTTACTCATTTACTTTGACTCTCAATGAACATATTATTCCAGGTGTACTTAGCTCGGACTAGGTAGCTATCTGTTTCTTCTTTTTATACTTTAATCTATGCATCTTGGGATCAAAATAGTTTCTGGCAGCTTCACCACAGTAGTGACTCATGCTGAGCTTGCACTCAACTAAACTTCTGAAGTCTGTTCCTCTCCTGATGTTGAGCAACATTTCTCCTACACCGCACCAGGGCAGTCGCTTTGGTGAATTTACAAACTAATAAATGCCATCTTGTTGGATTCAGCTGGGATTTCCAGACCACTGAGATCATTCAGGCTCCTGACTCCTAGGACTAACATATTTGATGCCTCACTTGTCTCCACCCTACCTGAAAGCCTGAAGAGCACGTTGTTTAGGCTACACGCCGCTTATCGATTTATTGCCCCTTTGCTCCAAATGTACTTTTATCGCCTGCTTTGCAATAATGGAGCTGAACCTTGTAAACATTTCTCCTTTGCAAGATAGTACGATGTTAGATTTTGTCAGGAGAATGCACTGGAGGGACACTGGAGGAGGAAGGAGTTTGTCTTTTTGGTTCCAGTATGCTACTCTCGGCAGGCTTCTGCAAACACGTGGCTTCTAGGCACCCAGCTCCTGCGGTGCATGATGGCAAGCGGCGCATGGCACCTCCCCACGGGTTGGTAATCCCTTGAACAGCCTCAGAGAGTAGCACTGCTGGTGCAATGAATAGCTTCCTTGGAGCTCCTCCAGGCAGATTCCCCCGTACTTGAGAGGGCAGATTCCCAAAAAGTCCTACTTGCACAAACCCCCAGCCAACTGCTCTGGTGCCCAGGGAAGCACAGCTGCACCCCTCCCGACAGGGTCTGGATCTCAGCGTTGTCTGGGGGAGCCTTTCTAAGGCTGGTAGCTGCTGCTATATCTGCTATTCCTCTATTCTTCTTCTTCATTTTTTTAAAATTAAGTTTATTGGGGTAACACTGGTTAATACAATCATACAATTTTTAGGTGTACATTATCATTTGACATCTGTATATTTTATTGTGTTCACCACCCAAAGTCCAGCATCCTTCAGCTACCATATATTTGATCCCCTTTACCCACTTCACCCTCCTCCTACCCCCTTATATTTGACCCCCCTTTACCCCGTCTACCTCCTCCCCCACCCCACTAGTAACCACTAGTCTCTAGTCCTCTGGTAACCACTAGCCTATAGTCCATGTCCATGAGTCTCTGTTTGTTTCTTATTCTTTACTAGCCAATCGTTCATTACTCCAATCCTCTGACGCAGTTAATTTTTTATATTAAAGTTTCCTTCTTCAAATTATGTGGAATTTTTATCTCCTGATTAGACCTTGACTGATATAAGTCATTATTCAAACTAATAATAAAAATCTTGCTGGGACAGAGATAAGGACAAAACCACCCAAATCTTCCTGATATATAATAATCTGTTTAACAAAGCAGGAAATTTGGTAATATAATATGCAAAGGTTCTCACAAAAAAATGCCCAAAATATAAATCGCAAAGGCTATTTAATGGAGGAGGTGATTATTTGGAGCGTTTACTTATGTGTGACAGCTCATGTCTGCACTTGGAGCTCCCCCTACCTGGAACACCTCTCCTTCCTTCTTCCCACACTAGCCCCACTTGTCACGCCTCAGTTCGAGTTTCAGTTTCTCTGAGAAGCTTTCCCTGACCATTCCACCTCTGCTTGAATTCACCCCCACTCTTTCCCAGTCTATCTCTGCAACATCGTCCATTTCAGTTTCTTCGTGTTACTTATTATATTTAATTATTTATTGTCTGCTTTTAACTTCTTGAACATATGCTCCAGGAAAGAACTGTGCTCATCTCCCCAACACGCAGTCCAGTGCCTGGCACAAAATGGGCGTTCCATAAATATTGATCTATGATCCATGAGATAACATGCTATTTAAAATAGAGATCTGAGGATGCTATTGAGATTTTACACTTGTGTGTAATACATCGAGGGTAAAGTTAGAGGTCTTGTAAAAGATAAAACATTTCTAGGATGGATACGAACTTAATAAAACCAAAGGAAAAGTCTGTAACCACCCCCCCAACCCCAAATCAAATGTAACTTGTTATACTAACACACTACTTACCAATTTTGTTTTTTCCTTCTTCATACTTTATTCTTTGTAAAATATGATGTACAATTCTACTTCTTGTGGCATTGTTGAAGAAAGTGTCTTTGTTGTGTATGATGAAGCTGCACACACACATTGAAAACACAAGTTGAGGATTAATTGGAGGTGAGGGATCAAATTTTTGATACAATTCGGTGTTACTCATAGAGAGGTGTCTTCCATCAGGCCTAGAGAGGTTAAGTGTATCGCAGCAGGAGTGAGCCCAGAGGTCACACCAAGGGCAGGAGGCTCACGAATCTCAGTAGTTTTGGTTCTCAGCGTCCTGAGTACCAACATCGTTATGTCAGAAAAGATCTAGAGCTAAACAACATTAAGAAACCTTAAACTAAACTAATAGCAAGTCTAGGCTTCATATCTTTTTTCCCTCAGTAAAGTCATTAGATCAATTCAATTTAAAATTCATTTTGTTTTTACCTCTTCTCTTCTCCCCCATCCCCTCCCATGTCATAACCATCTGATTTTTCAGGAATTTTATTATCTGAAACGGGCTGGCCTGGTGGATACAGGAGTTAGGGAATGAACTCTGGTCTGGCTCAGGGGTGAGGTGAGAGAGGAGTTCCAGAAATCACCACTGTCCACTCCTTTTCCATATTCTCTCCTGGATGGGGTCCCTTTTCTAAAGCATATGCTTAAGATTGTTTTCTCACTCAGAGACTCACCCAGCCTTCGAACTTTCTCACGAGACTCAGACACACACACACCCTGACACTGGGTATTCCAGTAGATGTTCCTATGCTCCTGAGCAGTTTTCCAGGTGACAGAACTTCCAGGACCATATAATCCAGCATGACATAGGCATGTCTTCCCTTCCCAGGAATGTATTAAATAGCAGAATATTAGATATATGAAAGTGTAATTGCTTCATAAATTATAAAGTTTAACTCAGCAGCGGGTACTTTATATAAGTTGGACACCATGCAAAGCATAGCAATGTCAGTAGCCCTCATCCTCAAAATCCAACTCAGTAGTCACCTCCCTCAGGTAAGTCCCCCCTGCCAACTGCACTTCTGCCTCCAAAAGAATTTAGGGCTCTCTCCTCTGAGCTTTTTCTTACCTTGAAAACACACTAATTTATTGATCGTCCTGTACTGTCATTTGTTTGTTTTCATTCATTCACTCAGCAAATGTTTATTGAGGGCACTCTGTAAAGTACTGATTATCTTTGTCCTTGAGAGGCTTACAGGCTAGTGGGGAAGACAAACCATAAAGGAAATTAACATGATTGCAGGGCAGAGGTGAGCAGAATCGAATTTTGTTTACATGGCTCTCTCCCACACAAGTATGTGGACACGTTCAGGACAAAAGGCTGAATCGTCATAATTTCTGTAGCCTCAGGATCTAGAGAGTGGCTGGCACACAGTACAGGTACCGGTTTTTGAATAGCAGTAAGTGAGGGTCGTGGGGGGTTTCTGTTGGAAAAATTGCTTTTAAACATTTTTCTTCAAGAAGACAGATTTTCAAGAACTGTTTAAATAATGGCAGGAAGAGAAAAACTGACTTAGAGAAAGGGTAGCTTAGGTGCGGGGTTTGGTTTGGAAACAGAACTGGGAATGTGAGTTTGGAATAACATATAAAGGACAGAAAGACCAGAGAATATGAAGACAAAACGTAAATACATGAACCGATTCCTTAGAGAAGTATTTTCCTCTCGCTTTTACTTCTCTTGAATTGTTATGGAATACCGTCCTCAGAAAAAAGCAATTCGACTTGACGGATGAGAGATCAATGCTATGGGGGTGAATGAGGAAGCCGCGGCCTTTCTTTTAGTTTCGCTAGGGTTTTCCGAAAACATGTGATGGCATCAAAGAGGGAAAGAGAAAAATCAAAAGTTGCATTGAATGTGGTTCCTTTTATTTTATCCTCCTGTGCTTTTCACCTTATTTGAGACAGACTATTGCAATTTAACACCAAATAAAGATGTCATAAAGAAAGAGACAACAAATGAAAAAGCCCATTTCGACTCAGGACTTCCGATCATAACTGAGAGCTGATAAGCGCAGCCAGGCTTGACAAGACAATCCCAGGCTCAAAGCCCAGGCCCCTCCTCCACTGCATGGTTTCCGATTCCTTCCCCTTTTACAGCACCACGGCTACGTTTCGTGAGCTCATGTAATAGTTCTTATAATAAGTCGTACCGACAAGCTTCGAAATTGTGTTTGCTCCTTCCTCACGTCTATGATGTTACCTGGAGCCTGGAGATTCTATAGTGGGAACAAACCAAACATATAGAGCATGTACCAGGCGCTATTCTAAGCACTTCAGATATGTGAACTGATTCAATCCTCACAATAAGCCAGGAGGTTAAGTACTTTATGGCCCTGCCCTACAGGTAACAAATCAGGCAGGTTAAGTGATGTGCCCAAAGTCACTCAGCCAATAAGAGGCAGAGGTAGGATTTGAAATCAGGCAATCTGGCTCTAGAGAATGCCCTCTTATCCACCCCACTCACCTGCCTCCCTGGGTCAGAAACTTCCTGACTCCTGGCGGCTGGCTCTCCTTAGGATCAGCCCAAGAGCTTCTCTGCTTGCAAAGCTCTCCTTGCTGCCAATCAACCTTCAAGCCTCAGCTCTGGGCACAGCCACCTCCAAAGGTCTTCCTGACCCCCTACCCTCACCCTGAAAAGCAATGTGGTGCTATGAAAAGAGAAGGAAGCAGAAAACCTTTCACAGAGGACGGACGTGGGATTTTAGTTCCAACATCACTCCTGCTTCCTCTTAAGACTCTGAGGTGAGGCAGCCCTCAATCTAAACCCTGGCTTTGCTGCTTACTATGTGGTACTGGGAGCACCCCCCCCACACACACACACATCTCAGGGTCTTGGTTCCCTCATCTGAGAAAATGGGGATAACGCTGTAGTCTCTCACAGGGTTTTTGTAAAATTAGGTGAGATGATGAGCACTGCTGAACCCACTGTCTGGCATTGAATAAGCTCTTAGAATTAGCTGTCATCACTGCTGTTGCTTCTATGACATTGCATAGACCTTGTCTGCCTACATATCGGACTTTTCTGTACGAGCTTCTTGAGGCAGGGACCGGCCATGCTCATCCCTGGGTCCCAGCACTAGTATAGGGCTTGGGACATGACAAGCCCTGAAAGTTGGCTCAAATGAGCTGACCTTCTGGAGAACACTAGCTTACTTTGGGAATTATAAGACTAAATCTCATCCCCTTATACCTTGGCCTCTACTCCTACTTCCTAGAAATCTTTCTACCCACTCCATCTTTCCAGCTACCACTTGAATCATTCTCTCCACAAACTACCTGCCTAAGGGTCTTTCTGTAGGGTGTGGAGCAATCTCATTTTATCTGTTACTCTTCAAACTAGAGGGCTAAGAGAAGGAACAGTGATGATTCCCCACATCATTGTTCTCAAGCCTCTCCTAACCACTTAGCCAAAATAACTTTCTTCAAATGAAATCAATCAATCAATCTCTCTCTCTCTCTACCCTCTCCCTCCTTCTCTTGCATGCATACATGCACACGCGTGTGCACACACACGATGGAAACAGAACTGTTTTGGCAAACGTAAGACTTGGTGCTCAGTCTCTGAGGTATCAGGGCCCACACAGGCTTAGAAACTCAGCTCTTTCACACACATTGCTGATGGGATAGTAATTAGTACAAATTCTATGAGAAACACTTGACCAAATCTATCAAAATTATGCACATATCCTCACCACACATCTTCTGATCCAGCCATTCCTCTTTTAGAAATTTATTCTACAAATATACTCACCCATACGCAAAGTAACAGATGTATAAGAATGTTCATTATGACATGGGTTATCACAGCAAAAATCTGTAAATGACCTAAATAATTCATCAGTGGGGTAGAAGAAACAAATTATGGTACATATCTACAGTGAAATACTCTAAAGCTATAAAAAGATTAAGGGTGCTCACATGCAGACATAAAAAAGAATCTCCAAGATATTGCAGGGAAAAAACAAGGTTCAAAACAGTCGCACAGGTGTTTGTGTCAAAGAGGAAAACAAATACAAATAACAAAATAATCCCTTTAAATGTACTGACATAAATATTTGCTTGTGCACGCACAGAATGACTCTGGAAGGGTACGTGCACATCTGGAAATGTAGGCTGCCTCTGGGGAGAACTAGGTGGCTGGAAGGTAGGAAGGAAATTTCACTGTACACACTTAAGGGCTGCCTATAAAAAATGGAAATTTTTAAAAGAAATTTTAAAGGGAAAATGCAGTTTCTGTTCCAGGTGTGTTCTCACCTAGGGTAAGGAGGGGAACACACTGCTGAAGTGGTGGAGGATCAAGGCTCTTAACACATCTCCTTCTCCTGTCCCCTTGGAGGGGTTATGTAATATGCACAGGGTCACACAACCAGCAGGTGGCAAGGAGGAATTCAAAAACCATCTGTCTGGTTCCAAGTCTTCTCATTCATTCGTCAAAGAAACTGCTGGGAGCACCGGTCTGCCTGTGAGTATGTGCGTGTGAAGGGGGTTTTCTGGGTGCTTCCATCTTGCCCTGCAAAGAAGGTCCTGCTTACTAAGTGATGGGCAGACCCACCAGCTCCCCGCTACGTGTGTCTATGTTCCTGCTTTCTCTGGAGGTGAGCAGCCCTTGGTTTTCATTTGGTGATAATCCTGACCTCCTCTTTGCTAGGAAGGGAGGGAATGGGAAAGGACAATGCTGTGCAATTGAGGTTTAGCTACAGACTTCCTGAAGAAGTGATTATTTGCTCTTTACAGATGTGTTCTTCCAAAGCAACTGTCCACAGCAATGTTATGAAGTACTGCTATATGCCAGTTGTTTAACAAGCAAACATTCTGCTTGTTCTGTGCAAAGCCGTGTGCAATGACTGAGGGTGTTACACGTGGAGGTGGGTGGAGGGTAGGAAGGAATGTAGGTGTTATGTATGTATTTCGAGGAAGGGGAATTTCTTGCTTCTTCTAGAAAGAGGTGACTGGCTTTAATCAACAGAGCATGGCAGAGTGTTTTTTTGTGAATTCTAAGCGTAGGCCCAGACTCTGTAGCATCCACTCTTGTCCACCTGAAATATTGCCCCAAGACTGCCAATATACAGAAGCCTGAAAATAAATATTTCAGGAAACTTTCTTAATTAGGTTTTAAATAGAGATTTCTTTTTTAACAAGGAGGAACGAAGGGGATACAGTTAACTATCACTTAAAGTATGTCCACGAATTAATGAAAATCTAAGTAAGGAACAAAGCAACCCGATTAATTTTGTGACAAGGCCTATTTTGAGAGTTTTTTTGGGCTTTAGGTAATTGCACTGCAATGACTAACTTCTTAAGTATACTCGTTATGAGTAAAAGGATGAGATGATAATCATACTAGATATACAATATTCAGAGTTCTGAGTGTTTGGTAAAAATTTTCAAGCCTCATTTTAGGATTAAGGTGATAAGCTCCTGGAATATAAGGCAATGTGAGACATTTTTCTTATTCCAATGGTCATTTCTAATTGTACTTCATGATATCATCTTTGCTATTTGAATGTTAAATGCAAATTAAGAAATACTTCCTCTTAAGAATTCCAGATAAAGATGGAAAATTAAACACTTCCATTCAGTTTTACCCTCTCTCAAAATCCCATGAAAATAATAGTAAAGTGCGTGTGCTTGTGTGTGTGTGTTTAAAGGTATAAATCCTCAATGAACAAAGGTAATAAGAAAACAATAGCAACAAAATGTTGGAATGTGAAAAGCAGACAGCCAAGTAGTAACAGACTAAGGAGATTAGAAAAAGCTGAATCCTAAACCAACTCTGGGAAAAACCAAGAACAATCATATTTATGCTATAAAATCTCAAAAATGTTTAGATCTGGGGTACCAGTGACCTATAGAAGTGGGGTGGAAGGGATGCTAAAATGGGTACTGGTTAAAAGCTATTTAGGAAGATACTGGAAGCCCATATCCCCACCTCTATTCTACTAGATGACTGGAGTTTTGTTTTGTTTTGTTTTGTTTGTATTCATAGTGTGATGCAGTCTCTGAACTGTGAGACACCAGGCATGATTAGGGGTAGGGGTACTATAGTGAAAACGGAAGGATCAAGTGAATATTCGCACCCTGGAAGCTGAGATCCCCAGCTATCTTCATCCGCTTAGGCTCCAAAATATTGGCAGCCAGGCTTTGTCTCTCCAGACAGAAGACTGGCAAATTCTTCTCTTGGGAATCTGACCAGTGTAAGATGAAACATCTAAAGATGGTGACATTGGAGACTTCAAAATGAAACTGCCCAGCTATTTCCCTACAGTGAAGCCCACAGGGACAGGCGCAACCTATTACTCTGAACTTATACTCAAGTTTTGCATTTCCTAATCTTAAGTAGGGACAGTCAACCAAAGATTACGAGGCATCTGAAGAAATCCATTAAAGTCCATTAAAAAATCATAGTTAATAAAGGCCATAAAATAACAAGCCCCCAGCTAACATCATACTCAATTGTGAAAAGATGAAAACTTTTCCTCTAAGATCAAGAACAAGAAAAAGGTGTCCACTTCCATAATTTTTATTCGACATACAACTGAAAGTTCTAGCCAGAACAATTATGCAAGAAAAAGAAATAAAATGCATTAAATTGGAAATGAATTAGTAAAACTTTTACTATGCAGATGACAGGCTATTATATGTAGAAAACCCTAAAGACACAACCCAAAACTGTTAGAATTAATGAACTCAGTAAAGTTGCAAACACCAAATCAATATACAAAAACCTATTGTGTTTCTATACACTAATAATGAACTACCAGAAAGAGAAATTAAGAAAAAATTTACTAACTAAGGAGGTTGGTTTGCACACTGAAAATTATAAGAAATTGATGAAGAAATTGAAAATGACACAAATAAATAGAAAGATATTCCATGCTCATGGATAGGAAGAATGAATATATTTAAATGTCCATATTACCCAAAGCAATCTACAAATCCAATGCAATCACTATCAAAATATCAATGGCATTTTTCACAGAAATAGAAATAGAACAAGCAATCCTAAAATTTATATGACATCACAAAAGACCCTGAATGGCCAAAGAAATCTTGATTTAAAAAAAAAAAAAAAAGAAAGAAAGAACAAAGCTGGAGGTATCATGCTCCCTGATCTCAAACTACATTACAAAGATAGAGTAATCAAAACAGTATGGCATTGGCATAAAAACAGACACATTGATCAAAGGAATGGAATACAGAGCCCAGAAATAAACCAACATATATATGGTCAATTAATTTATGACAACAGAGCCAAGAATATACCATGGGGAAAGGACAGTCTCTTCAATAAATGGTACTGGGAAAACTGGACAACTGTATGTGAAAGTATGAAACTGTATTCTTACCTTTATACCACACACAAAAATTAACTTAAAATGGATTAAATACTCGAATATAAGACCTGGAGCCATAAAACTGAACAGGTGGTAAAATCCTTGACATCAGTGTTGGTGATAATGTTTTAGATTTGACACCAAAAGCAAAGGCAACAAAAACAAAAATAAACAAGTAGAGACTATAACGTATTAAAAAGCTTCTTCACAGCAAAGGAAACCATAAACAAAATGAAAAGGCAATCTGTGGAATGGAATAAAATATTTGCAAATCATACATATGATAAAAGGTTAATATCCATATAAAGAACTCACAACTCAACAGCAAAAATTCCCAAACAGTACAATTTTAAAAAATGGGCAGAAGATCTGAATTAGGTGTTTTTCCTAAGACAACATACTGATGGCCAACAAAGGCGCTCAACATCACTAATCATCAGGGAAATGCAAATTAAAACCACAATACGACATCATCTCTTATCTGTTAGTATGGCTATTATCAAAAAGAAGAGAAATAACAAGTGTTGGCAAGGATGTGGAGGAAAAGGAACTCTTATGCTCTGTGGGTAGCACTGTAAACTGGTACAGTCACTATGGAAAACATTATGGAGGTTCCTCAATATTTAAAAGTATAACTGCATATGATCCAGCAATTCTACTTCTGTATATTTACTGAAAAAAAAAAATAACACTAGCTTGAAATGATATTTGCATCCCCGCATTCATTACAGCATTATTTATAATAGCCAAGATACAGAAGCAACCTGAGTGTCTTTGATGGTTGAATGGATAAATACACACACACACACACACACACACAAAGAGGAATCAAATTCAGCCATAGAAAGAAGGAAATCTTGCCATTTCGACAACATGGATAGACCTTGAGAGCATTACGCTAAGTGAAATAAGTCAGAAAAGAACAAATACCATATAATATCACTTATATGTGGAATCTAAACAAACAAACACACAAACAAGCTAACAGATACAGAGAACAGATTGGTGGTTGCCAGACGTAGGGGGTAGGGGGTGGGAGTGGGTAAAATGGGAGAAGAGAGTCAAAAGTACAAACTGCCAGGTATAAAATAAATATGTGATGGGAATAATGAATAGTATGGATTCTTTAATTAATAATACTGTATGGCATATTTAAAAGCTGCTAAGAGAGTAAATCTTAAAAGTTCTCATAAGAAAAAAATTGTAATAGGTATGGTGACAAATGTTAACTAGATTTATTGTGGTAATCATTTTGCAATATATACAGATATAATCATTATGCTGTACACCTGAAACTAATATGTTATTTGTCAATTATACTGCGATTTAAAAAAAATTATTATGCTCAAAGAATTAAGATAATGGAATTGTGAAAAAAAGCTCAAAACATGATTTTAAAAAGCCAAATTATGAAAATATAATAGCTCTTAAAAACTAAAACAAAATGAGAGAAATTAAAACTTAACAGAAGAATTAATAATAAATTGAGGAAATCTTCTAGAAAACTAGGTGAGGAAATCTCTGTTACAGACAACAAAATGGAGAGAAAAGATAAGGACATGAGAAGATCAGCTCAGGAAGTCCAATATCTGAAAAATAGGAATTCTGGAAAGAGGAAAAAAGGGATAAATCTTCCACAAAATTCAAGAATCATTCAAGAAAATTTCCCTGAACTAAAAGACAACATTATTCAAGTTAAAAGGGTCCCCGGAGTCCCCAGAACAATAGATGAACATAGAGCCACATCGAGATCATAACTATGATATTTCTGAACACTGGGGACAGAGAAATCATAGAGCAAGCTTCCACAGAGAACGAGTTAGACAGACAGAATGAGGAAGTGGAATGTTTCTGAAGTTCATTGTGAGTGAACTAGAATAAATATGTGTATTAGTGTGCTACAGCTGCCATAGCAAAGTACCATGGATTGGGTGGCTTAAACAACAGAAATATATTTTCTTACAATTTCGAAGGAAGAAACTGCTTCATGGATAGTATTTTTTTGTGTGTGAGCCTAATAGCTCATATCATAACATCTATTTTATTGGTTTAAGGTAAAACAAACCTAGGTTAGAGTCTTGTTTCTGCCAAGTACAGCTGATCCTTGAAAAATGTGGGGGTTAGAGGTGCCAACCTCCCACTCCATGCATTCAAAACTCCACATATAACTTTTGACTCCCCCAAAATGTAACTACTAACAGCCTACTGTTGACTGGAAGCCTTACCAATAACATAAACAGTCAAATAACGCATTTTATATGTTATATGTATAATACTGTATACTTAGAATAAAGTAAGCCAGAGAAAAGAAAAATGTTAAGAAAATCATAAGGAAAATACACAGCATTTATGGAAAAAAATCTGCATATAAGTGAATCTGTACAGTTGAAACCAGTATGTTCAAAAGTCAACTGTACTATTTAAATTTTGAAAAGTAACTTCTTTAAGCCTCAGTATCCTTACGTTTCAAATGGGACAAGTGGATACCCACTTCAGAGGAAGGTTTGAGGATTAGGAGGTATTGCATGTATTGTACTCATGTTCACATTGTGCTCCTAAATGGTAGTTTTTTGCTTTTATTATCAGCTCACTATTTATCATTGTTTAATAAAGATTACTGCTTCTCATAGTTCTAACATGCCTCAATAAATAAGTCCCTGCTATTTTGAAATCAGTTGTCTTTTTCTTTTAATGAAATATTTCAGACACATTAAAATGTGTTGAGAATAATATCAAACACATGTATGCCCGCTAACCAACTGAAGACATAAAAATCTGCAGATACAACTAAAGTCCCCCCAGTGTGCTAATCCTCACTTTCATTCCTTCCCCCAGAAGTAATCATTATCAGGAATTTTTCCTGATCCCTAATGTGTATGTATTCCTAAATATACGACATTATATTGTATGTTTTAAATCTTTACAGAAATGGCACCATGCTATACTCTTTCTTCTGCAGCTAGCTTTCCTCGTGTGACCATTTGAGGTTCATGCATATGGATACAAGGAGCTCTGCTCCAGCCCTGTGCCCTGCTGCTTACAAGCCTACTATACAAGAACACTGCAGTTCAGCTGTTCATTCTCCTGCTGGTGGGTGCTTAGGCTATTTCCAACACTTTATTACTATAAACGCCACTGTAAAATGCACACGTGCAAATGTTTCTCAGGGAAGGACATACCTAGGAGTGGCATTTCTCATACGTAGATTTGGACAGGTCTTAAAGCGAGTTCGATTTGAAAGTCTAAATTTACCCATGTGTGTCACACAGTGTTGTGATGTGACATGATCAGTGGGGAGGTGCACTGCAATTTGACAATTTGACGCTAATAATGACTAAAGTGTCTA
>NW_011888797.1:1778417-1780762 GCF_000151845.1 Pteropus vampyrus | reverse complement strand
TTTCTTCTGCAGCTAGCTTTCCTCGTGTGACCATTTGAGGTTCATGCATATGGATACAAGGAGCTCTGCTCCAGCCCTGTGCCCTGCTGCTTACAAGCCTACTGTACAAGAACACTGCAGTTCAGCTGTTCATTCTCCTGCTGGTGGGTGCTTAGGCTATTTCCAACACTTTATTACTATAAACGCCACTGTAAAATGCACACGTGCAAATGTTTCTCAGGGAAGGACATACCTAGGAGTGGCATTTCTCATACGTAGATTTGGACAGGTCTTAAAGCGAGTTCGATTTGAAAGTCTAAATTTACCCATGTGTGTCACACAGTGTTGTGATGTGACATGATCAGTGGGGAGGTGCACTGCAATTTGACAATTTGACGCTAATAATGACTAAAGTGTCTACATTTTTAAAAAGTTTTGAAGAATAGATTAGAATAGATTAGAATTTATTTTAGTCACCTTGATAGTAATATCAATTTACTACCATAGATTCTAATGTGCTTTCTAGAGGAATGGCAAAGCACAAAGAAGTGTGTTGTATAAGTAAACGTTACCACGTCATGGTAGAGGAGGCTTAGAGAATCGTTAAACAATAAATATATTAAAACGTCAGTTACCTAACAAGAGGGCGTGCATTAACTGGGCCAGATTTTTTAAAAAATGATTTTCTATTTTTTTAAAAAATGGATATGAAAACGCCTTGGTGAGAAACAGTAGGCCGGACAGAACCTTTGATGTTGGCTAGGTGTACATAGAACCCAGAGAATGGGGAGGTGGACAGCAATCTGGATAAATCTGGGGGAAGATGAGGCAGGAAGAAGGATGGGAGATGGGGAAGAAGGAATGCTGTAAGAAAGAGAAAAAGAATAAAGGAAAAAAGTAATATCCTGGAATTGGTAACAGTTCAGACCAATGCTAAATTATCTCCACCTATAGCAACAGACAGTGAAAATCAACATATACAGAACTCACATATATTAAAATTATCTACTGATGCATCGGGTAAGTATTATATTACTAATAGACAAATTTACTGAACATTTACCATAGGCATTTATAAACTGGGTTGCTAACTGTCATAATATTACATTGATACCAAACTGGGTTGCTAACTGTCATAATATTACATTGATACCATTAATACTTCCAATTTACAGATAAAGAAACTGAAGTTCAGAATCATACAGCTTGTGAGCTGCAGAGCAGGAATTTGGGGACCAGGCCCCACGCACTCCAGACCCTGTGCTCCCAACCAGAGTTTGTGTGAGCTCCACTATTAACCCTTAAGAGCAGAAACTGTGATCCATTCATTTTTCCAGCCCTACACAGCGCCTGTCACTGAACTGGTGCTTGATGCTGACTGAACTGAAATGGCTATTCAGAATGAAAACAATAAAAGCATTGCAATATTCAAATTTATCGGAGATCATTTTTTATTTGCTATTAAAAAGTGAGCCAGAGTGAAGATAAAATCATTTTTTAAAAAAAAATCTATGAAAACAAGTTTGTGATTTCCTAATTAATCCTCAGAGCAGAAAAATCCAATTTAGAACAACCCAGGACTCAGCTTTTCACTAATTAAGGTGCTACTAAAATTCATTCAATAGTAAATTTTTATCTGAATTACCTAGGCAATTGTCACTGCATAAATTGATTTTTCAGTGGCTCATTCATAGCTACTGTCTCAGTCTGGTCTTGTTCCCAGAATATTTTAATATTCTCTTGTCAGAACTGAGTTGACCCAAGTGTTGATTGAAGGGGCAGATCTACTTCCCTGCAGTTCACTTATATCACCGTGATCAGCAAAGACCTAGAAACTCTGACAAGCATCTACAAAATTTGAAAGTTGGTAAAATTTATCTTCTGTAATCACCTTTTTATTCACTTCTGACTTTCCCCCACCTCTTTACCATCTTAGTGGCATCCTCTATCTATCCCACTCCAGCCAACGTACCCTCCATGGCTCTTTCTTCTGCCTCTTTTTTAACTCTCTAGAAGAGATGATAGACTTATCCATAATGGTGTAAATGAAGAACAATGTTAAATTGTTCATTTTTCCCAGTGACATTTTAATTTTAGATGCAAATGACTTTAGCCACAAGATTGAAGTTCAAACTGTAAAATTCTTGGGCTGGGGGTGGGGTGGGGAGTGTACTGCTTCTTAAGTTATCTCTTAGCTTCTCTCTTCTATATTCTCCTCTAAGATGCCAGAGCTGGAATTCTACCAACTACAATTCTACTTTGCACCTGGCTCTCTGATATGTTCTGCCAGTAGGGGGCACTACAGGAGACTGGAAGCGGGGGGTAAAAGGAGGTAAAGTGTCTCGGGTTTGCCTGCTGTTCCTGCC
>NW_011888797.1:1768511-1777476 GCF_000151845.1 Pteropus vampyrus | reverse complement strand
GTACAGGTTGCTTCTTCAGCCAAGATCTTATAAGAAAGACGACAGGTGAAGCCTCAGAGCCTCAGCTGATCCACAGCTAACATGTGAGCAAGAAATAAACCTTCGAGTAAGCCACTGAGATCTGAAGGTAGTTTGTTACTGCAGCAGAACCCAGCATAATCTGACTGGCATAGTCTCTAACCCAACAAAGACAATCTGGTAAATTATGGCCTAATTGACATTCTCCTGAAAAGAATGGATTTTTTCTCCCCTAGTGGAGAAGCCATGTCAGTCCACATAATAAAGCGATGGGAAAGAGAAGTTAGGTTTGAGGGGAGGAGAGGAACGAAAAAGGAAGAGAAAGAAAAACTGCAGGCTGGAGGAGAAGAGGAATGTTCTTGTCTGGGGTAGGAAAGAAGGGTGTGGAGGAAGAGAGATGATAATAAGCTGTTGTTGAGGATCACGACTTGGCTTCTGTTTGTGTCCTTTGAGAAACTAGTGTAAAGATTGGAGCTCCCTTCTAATTACTTTTGGCTGCTGCATTGTGCTTTGAGCAACACAAAGACATGGAGACGAATAATTGTGGGACGACGTATAATCAGTTCCACAATCAAACCATTTGCAAAAGCTAATGGGCCCAGAAATCTAATGCCCCCTGCATGAGAGAGGTTTCATAAAGCTGATGACATCTGAACTAGCTCCTGAGGGAAGAACATGCTTTCCCCATAGCGAGGGAAAGAGAGGCCAGCTTAAGAAGGAATGAGAGTCATGGTTAGGTCACCTCCACAGCCATGCTGTAAGCACGTCCAGCCCAGGAGGCTGGAGGAGGGGAGAAGTGTCTGGAAAAGCAGTTTTGTGTACATGCTAAGGAGTCTGAACTTTACCTCACAGGCCCTAGGAAATCTTTGAAAGCTGTGATGCAGGGAAGCAATGCTACCACCTGTGGCGATGCACATTATGCCCTGCTAAGGGTGCATGGCTGAGAGGAGAGAGGGTGGAAATCCAGCCCATACTCTGCTTGTCAATCTGTGGGCTGTGAATTTTTGGAGGAAGGGTGTCCTTCCAATTGTAAAATAGTGGCCAGAGGTAGGAGCCTTGCAAGTGACCTGTGACGTGTGTGGTGGACAGATTTGCAAGTGGGGAAAGCTGGAGGTGAAGAGACATAATTGTTCACGTAAGGGTTGGTGGTCCCTTCAACTAAGGCCGTGACGGTGAGAGCAGAGAGGAGGAGCTAGGACCAAAAAGAGTTGGTGGTGATTGTACGATGGTGGTGTCGAGGCAGGTCAACACGCAGCTGTGACAGCATTAGTCAGGACTGGGAAACACAGAACTGGTGGTGTGGGGGTAGTATTGGGGGTAAGGAAAGTGAGAAATGAGAAGAATCGGGTTTATCTCCAGCGATGAAGACATTTCTAAGACATGGTTCTAAATTAATGGTCACTTGAATAAAGTCCTATTCATAAAGACCACATGTTTAACTCCTGTCCTCTCCCCAGTGCCACTTAGATGTGAGTAAGATGTGCCCTGCCCAGGCCCTGGACCATAGAGGGGTTCACAGATGGGCCTCCCCAGCTGCACTGCTCCCCTAGCGAGGAGGTCTCAGTGAAGCCAAAGGGATGTGCTTACCCAGAGCCTGCCCCAAAAGCTCTAAGACCACTTCTGGGTTTTTGTGGACATCTACTCCAGGCCTGTCCTACTGAAGACCCCTCTATGCCTGACGAGTAGCCGAACTGCTTGCAGGGGGCATGGATGGCACAGGGACATGGGGCCATGGACATGCAAGAGCTGGAAGCCACTCAGTGTGGGATGGAGCTATGAGTAGGAAGAGAAGCGAGCAGCTAAAAGGGCGGCCGGGGGTGGGCGTGTAATTTTCCCCACACCCACCAGTAGAACAGGTCTCTGAAGATCCTGAGAACTTGGACTTTCAGCTCATTATACAGATGTATTTGTCAAGGTAGAAGGAAAGATTTGTACTTAATTGTTAATGTGATTTATTACTTTAATTATTTAGACATATGGCTTCATTTGTATTCTTGCCCCATGCCTTACAGTTGTTAGTAGCCTTTCTCTTAGATTCAAAAGAAGTGATTTAAAAGAGATAAAGCTATTGTCTTGCAATCCCAGATCCTAACGATGATAAATATGAGCGCCTGAGCGTGAGGGTGCTGGGAGTAGGTAAGAGTGAGCTCCTGGAATCGCACTGTTCAGCAGAGCTTCCTGCTTCTCCCAGCTGTGCAGCTCAGATAATTGACTGCCCCTCTCTCTTCCATTTCTCCATCACTACATGCAGATAACAATACCACTAGCCTCATGGGTAGCCTGATGTCTAGTGATTAATTGATAAATGTCAGCTGTAGTATTACGGAAGGAGCATGGCTTTGCAATCAGATAGATTTGGGTTCTAACCCCAAAGTCTGCTTGTTTCTGTGTAGCCCTAGGTAAAGTATTCGACGTCTCTGAGCCTGGGGTCCACCTTCGGTAAAATGAGGATAATGAGATTATGTTGCAAAGTTGTAGCAAAAGTCAAATGAGACAATGGATAAAGATCCCGCAGGACACAGCCTGGCACAGGGTACCTTCTGGCACAATTGTTTCTTTCCCCTCTGATCTCCCTTGTTCCCTCTGACCATTATTATTCCAGATGATGTCATGCATGCTGTCATTACATAATATCAATTCACCCACAGATGCCGTCCCAGTCCCCTGCCTTCCTCTTTATGTTAATTAACCCTTCCTTATTTTATTGGACCTAAATTTGGCAAATCTTTCCTTTTTCTCTAGGTGCTTTAAATTGCCTTTTACGACTTTGATGAGTAAAATACCCTCTGTCCCATCAAATTTAACATGTTCAAGTTAAATTTTTAAATAAAAAATATATACATACACACTAACATATATATATATTTCTCTGCTTATAGTACAATACTTGGCACATAATACATTTAAAATATTTGTTGGATGAACAAGTTGATAAATTTTTAAAGACCATATTTACAAACGAATAAACGGCAATAAAAAATTGCTAAGTCACTTATTCCAAGCTGGTCATACAACTACTAAAAGAACACAGCTAACTAACTATTAGATCTCCAGACACCCAAGATGTGCTCTTCCCACATGATTAGGTGACCCCTTTGTCCCTTTAACTAAAGTCATTAAATTCTGTCCTACTTAAAAGGGGCCGCATTATTTTCAGAGGCACAAATCTAAGGCTGCGGAGCTTGTTTCATTTTCATCTCAGTTTAAGACTTTCCAGGACAGAGTTATGTTTCTCCTAACTCTACGGATCAATACAGACAACCTGCATATCGAGGATCCTAATGCAAAATAAGTGACTGCAATAAAACAAGTGTTCTGAGATGGCTGTAAGTCATGGGGGCATCAGAAGAACATTAATCCCACCTAAATCGATCTCAGTATTTCTTCGCCTGAAGGACTCTCTAAAGATTTCAGATCAATGAAAACCGAGGGAAAAAGGAAAAAAACTCCGAACACCAAAAATAAAATACAGTAAAAGGCACATGTTAGAAGAATCCGTATCTTCAGATATCTATGCTGAAAGGGTTTAAACAACACACACACTCGTTATTGATAAATGAATGTGAAATGACGATCCTATTTTACTTTGGGCTGCTATAACGAATTACCATACACTGAGTGGCTCATAAACAGAAATCTCTTTCTAGGAGGCTGGAAGTCTGAGACCAGGGTGTCAGCATGGTAGAGTTCTGGTCAGGGTTGCAGAGTCTCATTGTGTCCTCACATGATAGAAAGAAAGGGAGCTAGGTCTCTGGTCTCTTCTTTAAGGGCACTAATTCCCTTCATGAGGGCTGCACCCTCGTGACCTAATCACCTCCCAACGGCCCACGTCCTAATATCATCACATTGGGGAGATTTCAACATATGAATTTTTTTTGGGGGGTGGGGAGACATGAACATTTGGTCCATACATATCCAGAACACCGAGTAACATTTAGTTTAAAAGTAATGCTATTCCAGTTCGGGTTAGGTATTTACTTTTGCAAAAATCAGTCATTCTTACCACGAACTTTCCCTTTATATACTGACAACTTTTCAGAGATTTTCCCAAGGATTCTCATTAAATTCCTGGCTTGTAGTTTTAGTAGCAGTAATGGCTATTAATTACTGAGTGTTTTTGACGGGCCTGGTGCTGAGCTATTTTACATGTATCATTTCATTTAATATCCCCAAATCCTACCGCCACAACCTCTCTCCTTTCTTTTCCCCCCATCGAGACTTACCTGTCCCCCTCTGTCCTTAGACCCTTGGAGCTTTACAGATTGGCAAATTTATATAGCTGTGCTAGGCAGAATAACACTCCCCCAACGACGTCCCCATCCCAATCCCTAGAACATGTGACTGTGCTAAGCTACATGGCAAAGGGGAAGTAAGGTTGCAGATGGAATTAAGGTTGCTAGTTAGGTGACTTTAAGACAGGAAGAGCATCCTGGATCATCCAGGTGGATCCAATGTAACCAAAAGTGTCCTTAAAAATGAAGGGGAAGGCAGAAGAGTCAGAGGAGGAGATGTGATGATGCGAGGAAAGTCAGAGTGAGGTGATACGATGTGAGAAGGACTCAACTGCCATCGCTGGCTACGAATATCAAGGAAGGGGTCACAAGCTACGGGATGTGCCAGATTCCAGAAGCTGGAAAAGGCCAAGAAGCAGATCCTTCTCCAGAGCCTTTGAAAAGAATGCAGCCCTGCCACACCTTGATTTTCGTCCAATGTGACCCACATTGGACTTCTAACCTACAAAACATAAGATAATACATTTGTGTTGTTTTAAGCCACAAGATTCATGGTAAGTTGTTATAGCAGCCACAGTAACTAATACATACTGTTAAGAGGATAAGACTGGAGCCAGAATGCCTTAGAATTCAAGCCCTACCACTTCCCAACTGTGTGACCTTGGGCAAAGTTGTTTAACCTCTCTGTGCCTCAGTTTCCTCCTCTATAAAATTGAAGATAATGACTATACCTTATTCACAGGGCTAAATGAATTTATAACTGTGAAGTACTTGGAAACTAGTTAAGTGCCATATAAATATTAGCTATCATTATTCCTTCAATAAACTCCCTACTGTTGTCATAGAACGCTATCTTCTCTGAAATTGTTTAGATTTGGGGAGAGACCTTCTAGAACTACAGTGCTTTAATAAACTGACTGCCTCTAATTGACAATCTCAGGTCCCAATAGTACAGGAGAGCTTTCTGTGTGCTCACATCTTTAGGTGCTCATACAGTCACGGCCGGTAAGCAGCCTTTGGGTCCAGTTCTGGTGACATAATATAAAATGACCAAATGTTATTGCACATGACCTTATAAAAATGCATGCCCACAGGTTTGCTTTATTGCTTCTCAAACATAAATATATATTCAAATGCAATGTAAGCTATTTGTTTTTCAATCGGGTCTCAACTTTGATTTCTGTAGACTGTAGTTTAAACAACAAAGACTTACAATTAGATTAGTATAGGGTATACTATGGCAGTATTTTGCTGAAGACATGTCTATGCTCCTGTTGAAGCTTATGATCACAAGCAATTACTTCTCCAGAACCAGGTTGATGGGCCCACTGGAAATCGCCCCTGGCAAGGCCCTACAAAGTGCTGCTCTGACAAGGTTGTTGAGGATATTATACTGCTTCATTCGGAAACCCCCTTCCCATGGCAAGAGTTTTATTTCTTGCAAATGCTTGGAAAATGGTAGGAAAAGAACTCCACTAATGAATTGATTTTCTTCCTCTCTGACAATCGGAACAATAGGACTTACTGTGTTTCTCCCTCTGCTCTGCCCATTAGGCTTACAGCCCAATTTGTTGGCTCAGTTTCAAACCATTATTGATAAAGAGATCATTGAGGGTCTGCAAATTTGAGCTTATTTTTTTCCTGAACTTGAATGCCGACTTTAAATGATATTCTCCTCAGTTCAGAACATTTCTTTTCTATTTTACCATTTTATTTGTCTCTAAGCCACCTCGAACACTTTAACAATAAACTCCAAAGGCAGCCAAATAGCTTTACACCCACAGGCGCACACTAGTGTAATGCAGCTGAAAACCTGTACTTTGGTTCTGCTCACGTGGCACATATTTCTGCCAGTCTGGAGTGACCTTGAGCAAGCCATTCCATTCTCTCTGACCTTCATCATACTACCTGTTCCCTCGGAGTTGTAATGCATCTATGGTATAACTCTGGAATGTAGGACTTACTTAGAAATGGTGGTCACTATTGCTTTTATCGCAATCAAAGGGAGGTTACAGAAAATCTCCAACCCGCTGACCCTTCAGCAACTTTCTCCCATTCTTAGCAGCCCTCACTGACCGAGCACCAAGATTTCTATGGTAAATGCTTTCTTTCTTGGGCACCAAGTGTGTTTTTGTTATTCCCTAGACTTTACTTATTTTTTATTATTCCCTAGCTCACAATTTAGGAGGAAAAAAAGGATGTAATAAATTTTATGTCAAATGGTCTTTTTAATACCGCCCATTTCATATATGCACATAACACATGGTGTGATGCATGTGTTGAATACCTTGGGGTCAAGCATTAGTCCTGATGGCAGAATTTAATGGCCATAAAACTTTGGATAGGGAAGATTGTCTACCAGTTAGCAGAACTGAGACCAAAAATAAATCAATAAGTCAGGGGTAAATTCAAATTGGACATGGAAACCACAAATGACTGACTAGTTGACTTTTTTTTTCCCTTCAAATTTTCATCTGGATATTCTGTATTTATGAGATGAGAGAGCCTGACTCTGCGGCCCCAGCTCTAACCCCCAGCAGTAGCCACAATGCCAACTCTGCCACATTCTGTTACGTCTCATAATCATTCCCCAGGTGCCACTTGATGCTGGGGACACAGTTCCTGGTCCTCAGTGGCTCAGTCTAGTAGGGTGAGAAAGGCATGTGAGCAAATTTCATTTTAAGAGTTCTTTTTCTAATGTCTATTTCATGTATGCACAAGACCCACACTGAAATGTTTTGTGTACAACCAAGCTCATATATGTGAGTTATGCTGAGTTATATATGGTATCTATTTTTTTTTATAGACTTTGTCAAGCAAGAAACTTAAAACTATATTTATAAATACATTATCTCACTTGGATGACTGCACTTGCCCCCTAACTGGTCCCTACTTCTACCCTTGCTCTGTACAGTCTGTTCTTAACAGAGCAGTCAGAATAGTACTTTTCAAAAGTTCAGGGAGAACCTATCATTCCTCTGTAAAAAGCCAAAGTCTTTACAATGGCCCACGAGGGTGTATATAATTGGCCTTCCTCTTCCCTCTAACTCATCACTCACTATTGCCCATCTTGTCACCTTATCATTTCTGCTCCAGCCACAAGGGACTGACTTTTCCCCAAAATACACCCTGATGTTGCTTGCAGGTTAGGGCCCTTGCTTTGGCTGTTTCCCCTAGCTGGAACTCTCCCCCTCCCTCTCCTACCTCCTTCAAATCTTTCTCCAGTCACACCTTCTCTCTGAGACCTAACCTGAAGAATATAAACAGTCTTTTAAAAAATGCAACCTACACCCTCACACCATGCCAGCCTTCTCCATGCCCTGCCCCCTACTCCTCCTTCCTCCTTTCTATTTATCATCTTCTAACATGCTTTACAACCGACCTAAAAAAAAAAAAATGTTTGCCTCAGCACTGCTGACATTCAGAGCTGGATAAGTCCTTGTTGTGTGTGGGGGTGGAGGTGGGGGAGGAGCTGCCCGCACGTGGTAGGATGTTTAGTAGCATCGCTGTCCTCCACCCTGGGCATGAGACATGTGAATGAATGAATGCCTATTTAAACACACGTGCCCACAGCAAACATAAATTTCAAATTCTTCTACTAGGAAGTGGTCAACACTTAATTTTACCTCGCTTTTTTGTGGATTTTCATAAAAATAAAATAATGGTAATGACAGAAACAAAAAATACAGAAAGGAATATTTTCTTATCTGTATCTAACATAAACATTCTTCTGAAAGGCAATTTGGAATTAATCTATTTCTTGAAAGAAGGTACTGCATATCTATTATAAAAAGCAACATGACTCTTTTCCACATTTCTTTTTCTCTGTCTAGCAGCATAAAACCTTTATTAAGAGTACTGACCTTAGAAAGTAAGTGTCTCAAGGGTGTTACTGCTAATGCCATTTTAAGAATGAAGGGCAGTGATTCTGAAACAGGCCAATATTCACAGGCAAGGACATGAAGAGCAATAAATTAATTTTTAAATGGACCTGTCTGTCATAGGCATCAGATTTGACTAGAGTTTAATTTATGTCAGGAATTGGGTGGTCCTGCCTAAAGGGTGTCAGGTGCACCCTTCAGCGATGGTTCTCAAGGGGAAAGAGGGGTGTGGTTTTGCAAACACCCCACCACTACTACTAAGGAAAATTTGGCGATGCCTGGAGACAATTTTTATTTTCACAACTAAGCAGGGAGGGAACTGCCACTAGCATCTAATGGATAGAAGCCAGGAATGCTATTGATCATCTTACAATTTGTGGGACAGCTCCCCACAACAAAGAGTTATTCAGCCCAAACTGTCAACATTACGATGGTGGAGAAATCCTGCAATAGAATGTAATGCTTAAGACGGTGGGATCTGAGCCTCTGTCTGAATTTGAGTTCCTGCTCTAGCCCTGAGACAGACTACTTAGTTGTTGTTTAGTTCCTGGTAGATTAGTTATCTTGGCATCTCTCAAGTTAGAGGGGGTGATACATGATTGAGGTCTGGCCCATGAAATGTGTAAGTGTTGTACTCCACATCTAAGCCTGGCCTATCAAAGCTTCCTACAAAATCACTCGTATCTCTTCTCCCTTGTCTATCAACTAGATGCAAGGGATCTAGGGCTTGGCAGAGTTACTAGACAGAAGTAACCTGGGCACCAGAATGACTGCATGGAGCAGAGACATTCTTCCCAATGGTGACCCACACTAGACGATGTAAATGACAAGTCA
>NW_011888797.1:1734731-1767081 GCF_000151845.1 Pteropus vampyrus | reverse complement strand
TAAAGAAACACTTAGGATGAAATATCACCAGCCCTTGGAGATGTATTAGATGTGGGAAGTGGAAGTGAGGGCAGTGTCTATAAAGCTTCTAGACTATGGTTTCATTAACTGTAAAAATATCGGTGCCTTTTATTGGATAAGGGACAATGAAGGTGAACCATGCTAGAGGAGAAAATGTCTCGAATTTAGTTTTGAGATGAGTGTACAGTGAGCTAACTTCGCATCATCTTTCTTCTTTACTCACATGATTCTCCTATTTTCATCTATTCATTTATTTTGTTTTAACAAATCATTAGTAAGCACCAACAATGGGATTCAAAAACAATGATACGAACATAGCCTTTCAGGGAGCTTAGTCGAGGACAAAGCAATGAAAGTGAATGGTACTATTAATTAAGCGCTATGATGGAAAAAAATATTACCAAGACACAGAAGGGCACACCTCACCCAGAACTGGGATGGAGGCTGGGAATCCTGGAATGATTTCTGAAGGAAATGTCTCTGATGAAACCTGAAAGAAGGAAGCCTCAAGGAAAGGGTATTCCAGGCAGAGGACAGAACACGTGCAGACAGGAAACAAGCGGGCACAGTGAGTTGAGGAGATCAAAGCACACAACCTGGAGATGGAAGCAGGAGTTGTGAGCTAACTTAGGAGTCTGGGTTTTATCCTGACAGCAAAGTATTTGTAACGCTCTTTCCCACTTTGATCATTATTTATTAAACTTCTAATTTTTTTTTGTCTCTTTTTCTACTACATTCATGTACACACACACATCATTCTCTTTTTTTCCTAAACAAAGACAATATCGAACATTCTGCAAAAACAAGAAGTCGCATGGGGTTTTGGATTACATTTGGAAAACCAGGAGATCATGTTATAACCCCCGGAGCTCATTAGGCAGATACTTCTGATTACTTTAAAGCTATTAACATCACTCTGGAAGCATCCTTAGGGACATTTTTTTTCTGATTGCACCAAACTATTGTTTCCAACTTGACAGTCAGTGGTCCTCAAGCCTTACTTTCACACATTCATTAAAGGAATGTTGTTCATATGGCATGACAATTCTCGAACAGAAAGAAATCCCCACTGCCCATAACATTCAAGGTCTTGTCTAATTTTTCATCTCCCCAATCACATGATAGAACTGCCTAAGCTCTCTCCTTGGTCCCACTCAGGTCTGGTTCTTAGGTTTCGTTCCAACTGTCCCTCTGCATTTTCCTCTGCAGTTCTCCTGTCTTGAAAGCTCATCTTCCAATAGTCACTCTCTTTGTTCAAACTATAATGCCAGGTTTTCTCACACCTTATACCCATTCACAAAAACTACCTGTAGTTCTTCAAACACTCCATTATATTTCATGCCTTTGTTCTTTTATACATATATTAGTCTCTCTTCTTAAGATATGCTTCCCCTTTACCTACCTAGACAAGTGTTATCCTTCAAGACCCATCTCAAGCACTTTCTTCTTGTGACCAGCCCTCATCTCTTACCAACCTCCCACCAAATGTGAAGAATGAAGCACTAAGTCAGACCTACCATACTGTTTATTATTATTTTAGTCTTCTGTCTTTACTACACAGGGTCAAGACTGTATATGCTTTACCTTTATATCTTCTGTACCAAAACGGTGCCTGACAGGAAGTAGACACCAAATGAGGGACTGCTGAATGAATCAATTATTCGGTGAATGAATATCCACACATGTTGAAAAGGCTTCTCAAATGTATGAGGGAGATGGCTGAATACCCTTCTCCTGCCAGCTATCATCTTCATTTATCATATATTTTTAAACCATTATAAAGATATGATTCTCGGTTCTAATCTCTAGAGATCCTAATGGGCACCCAGCTGCTTCTGACTTTGAGAGCTCTGCTGAGAAACTTTGTTCTAAAGCAAGAATATCAGGAAACGGAGCCGACGTTAAAATTCATGGGAAACTTTCCTTTTCCATTTACCTATATCCCTTTGAAGTAAAACAAAACCTCAGGTGCACACCATAGATTTCATTGGTTCCTCCATCCACCTATTCAACTATCCATCCATCCATTCCACTCCTCTTCCATTTACCTATAAGTCCTTGAAGTAAAACAAAACCCAGAGTACACACCACAGAATTCAGTGAGCCCTCCATTTATCTACCCACACATCCAGCCATCTATCCATCCGTTCATCCTACACTGTGCTAGGAGACCTCCCAGCACTGACCTAGGTACCCTCTCAGGTGCAGGAGAAGGGGAAATGTGCATGTAAGTCAGACTCTGCTCCAGAAGCATTTAAAACCAAATAATCACTTGTGGAAGAAGTTTCAAGATGAACAACACAGGCACGGCGAGGGTTTAAAGTTAACAGCAAGAACATGTCAGCTTTCATCTGTCTTTTCCTCTTAAGAAAACACCCACAAGTCCTGATTTCTGAGTTAACTGAAAGTCCCTCTCAGTTCTTATTTCCTATGGAAGATTTAACTAGGATTTTAAGGTCAGGGTGGGAGTTTCATGTCTTCTTCAATGACTCCTTTAGATGTTCACATAACGTGGTTGGGCTGTCATCATTCTGACCCGTGGGGATCCTGGGTTCGGCTATTTCAGAAGCATACTGAGTTGCTTCCCTTGCATCACATATTATGCATTTTGATGCGGAACATCTATTTTTGGTCGTTCTTCTCTCCTTCGCTCTCTAGAAGTCCACAGACTTCACTGATTTTCTGTTGCTAAGACATGCCCCCAACTTGCACTCCCTACAACTTGACAAGTGCCATTTGGTTTATTTTTTTCTCAAAGTTGGTGATCTATTATTATTATTTTTTTAATCTATCACTCCTTTCCTGCCCTCAGGTGAGTCATTTTCACTGAGACTGTCCCTACGGCTGGAACGGGGATAGCCAGGAATTCCTGAAGTCTGGCAGAGAGCGAGGCTGGGCCGACCTGATTTATCCCCACTTGAAGAAGCTGTTTTTGCCTACTTTTTTTTTTTATCGTCTTTGGCATGCTTTTCTCTCCTACCACCGACCCTGCCATCTGGTCATGATTTCTTGTTATCGCAGAAGCTTCAGAGTCAATTCTTCATCACTTCTGCAAGTCCTCAAAGACTCCATTACTTAGCCAACCCCCCCCCCCCCGACACACACACACACACACACACACACACTCCCAACATGTCAAAAGGGACAATTTCCTTTTCAGAGACTGTCTGACAGATGAGCCCAGGAAGCCAGCTGCTAGGTGATGTGGCTTTTCTTGGAGCAACTTGGTAAGCTGCTGAAGAAAAGGGAACTGAGACGTGAACTAATACATAAACAAGCCAACAACCCTTTTCAACAGAAAAAAGATATGGACCAGCTTCTCTGTCTGCTAGCTAGGTACAGAAGAGCCTGCGGGGGGCTTCTGAGTACTGCGAATTGGCAGAGCCACAAGGCAGAAGGAGCCTGGGTCTCTGAATCACCAGGCAGAAGGCCATTCACCCAAAGCACATATGAACGTGTGTTCTATCGTGTTAAGCCACTGAGATGTGGGGATTGTTTGTTACAGCCATTTGCTTACCCTGACTCAAAGGAATATGAACACTCACAGGACTCTGAGGAGAAGGACATTTATGCTGTTCTTTCCATGTGCCAAGGAATCAAAGGCATGCAGGAAGAAGGCTCTACCACAACTGCACATCCTTGGTGGGACAAGGGCTTTCAGAAGAAGCACTCACTGATGGATCCTTTGCTGGCTGAAAGGGGCAGTGTAGCAGTCATTCTCCTCCAGGTCTGGCAGTGTCTCCTTGTCCAGCCTCATTGGCTTCTTCGGTAACCATCTCCGAAACCTGCTTATTTGTTTATCGATCCTGTGGTACATGAAAGGCAAGACCAAAGGGTACAGCATGTCAGCATTGCCCCGAAACAGGCAGAAAGTCTCCACAAAGCCACAATTATGTCACCACATACTCCAGGCACTCTCACTGCACTCATGATACCCCATGCTCCCCACCTCCATTTTACAGACAGAAAGAAGAGAGCCACAACTTCAGTGTTCTTTTGATTTCACCCAGTTGCCTCAACGTCATTGTCTATGAGACAGCAGCCGTGAGTTATGCCAACAAATGACCAAGGAATCCTAACAAGGCTGGAAGGGTCTAGAAAGGAAGTTGACAGTCTCCTAAGCAAAGCGGCAGAGAACTTAATTTTTTACATTCTGCAGATTTTTAGAAACTCATTTTGTGCTTGGAAAATTTCTCCATCTTCCCTTGGTTAGGAAAGAGCTCTAGCTGTGTTTAACTTTGAGCAAGGAGCTGACAGCATATCCCAGTGGGCTGACTGGTGCAGAGAGCCTGACGTCAGGATTTGCCTCCTGCCTCTCACACCCTCCCTGAGCAGCCTCTCAGCAGATGGCAGGCTCCTTATCTTTTGCTTCTCTCTATTTAGTGCGACCCTATGGTTCTCATGGTGCTGGGGCATCATGACACACATGTGTCACTCCGGCTGGGCACACAATGATGTCAAGTCAAGGAGAACAAAAGTATCCTAAAAGCCAGTTTTTCCCTGGCTACCTCTCATTCCCTATGACTTGTACTGATGAAGAGATCTGGCTTCAGAGTGACCAGATTCTCAATCACTCACAGCAAACTACTGGCAGGAGCAAAAACCACAGCAGAGTTTAAAATGATTATGCTGCCTCAAGTATCTATACCATGGGGAATTTTCCTTTTTCCCAAGAGTACATATCAAATAGTATCTCTGTGAGGTAGAGTGACAGGTACCATACCCATGATTATTTAACCCAAATTATCCAGCCAGTGTATAAAGCCAGGACCAGAATGCAGATTTTGGACTCTGGATTTTAGGGATCATCCCATCGAAGTAGTTGACAATGAAAATCTTCACTTAAGGGCTACAGAAGGGATGGATTTCTCAGGAAAAGAAAATTTAAATGCCTTCTAAGTCTATTAACTGAAAACACATGGAATCTGGGCATGTCTTATTTTTTTCCAATTAAAAAAAATATTTACATGGCAATTTATCCTTTTCAGGGAAACGCCCAGCTGAAGGTATTAATTATATTACCAACCGACTCCAAAACAATAAAATAAAATAAAACAAACAAACAAATAAATGAATAAAATAAAAGATGGTAAAATCTTTTACTGTATCTTTTATTCTCAGCATTGTTTCATCCTCACCATGATCCCACTCTGCTTGCTGGTGGCCATACATTTTTCAGAACCCCTGAAAGTTCAAACTGGAAAGAACCTCACAGCTTCTCTAGACCCCTCCTCTCAAAGAGGACCCATCCGCGCCACATGTGCACACATAGAAGTAAAGATTCTACCCAGGGTCTTGTAGCCGGAAAAATCATAGGTTGGAAGGGCCCAAAGCCCCAAGAAGGAGAAAAAGTTCCCATCTCCTCCATCCTTCATTCTTCTGGTCATCCTCTCCCTCAGTCTCTCTAAAGATCTTTAAAATATACTGAGATGAGAAGCTTGCGAGAAGTAGTATGACAATCACTGAGAACATGGGGCTAGAGAGCCTAGATTCAAACCCTGACTCTGTAAATATTAGCAGTGTGACCATTGGCCAGTAAGTTATTTAACTTTGCTGTGCCTCAGTTTCTTTATCTGTAAAAAATGGGCATGATAATGATACTCAATTCCTAGGGTTATGATGATTAACTGGACAATATGTACAGAAAGTCTTTAGAACAGTGTCTGATATACAGTAAGCACTGGTTATTATTACTATTCTTTCTTTTTTTTTCAAAAATAAGAATTTGAGAAACCAGTTTGCCTTTTAACATTCTGTTTTGTCTTTTTCAATTCAAAGTTAATTATGTTTCACCGGCATCTAACACTTGCCCAAGTTCAATGATTTAGTCCTTAAATGGACTCATAACTTAGACTTTCTAGTCTAAGCTGACGGCTTTCCTCACAGCTCTTGGCTTTATTTTGTCTGATTGCCTTAAAACTCATTCAAGAATGAGGACACTGCATGGTGATAGATGGCAGCTAGACTTATGGTGCTGATCATGTTGTAGTATATACAAGTACCAAATTATAATACTGTATACCTGAAACTAATATGGTATATAAAAATTTTACCTCAATAAAAAATAAGAAAGAAGATATTGGCTCAGAGGTTTTTCATAATATAGTTTTTACCTCCCACACATCTCCAGTCTGTAGCAATAATCAGATTACAATTTGCAAAACTCACATTCTCACAAAATCTGGGCTCTGCATGCAATGACTATGAATTAAATCCAGGTGGGTACAGTACTCAATGTGGATAAAAACAAATAAAGCTGTGAAAAATCAGGCATAAATACTCTATAGGAATGAAATGGCAGCTCGCAGCAACCAGCCTATAGCACCGCAATTAAATGAAAGGTGGAAATGGTGAAGAGAGAGGGTAGTGAAGAACAGGGTAGTGAAAATGATTAATTAATCAAAAAATAAATAGGGGCAAAAAAAGTGAAAATGGAAGGGAGGGTGCTTGGCATGGCAGAAGGAAGCTGGGCTTTGTAATGGGGGTATCTAAATCCTGGCTCTGTTGCTTATCTGCTGTGTGACCTTCCACGAATCGATCACCTTTCAGTTTTATTTTTCAACTTTTTAAAAATGGGATCATAAATCATCATCATCATCATCATCATCATCATCATCATCATCATCATCATCATCCTGACCTTGCAAGGCTGCTACGTGGATTATAAAAGACGATGTGCATGAAATGCTTTGGAGAAATTACCAGGCAGATAGAAGTGTTATTAATTACTTCTTAAGGACCATGGAGGCTAATGTAAAAGTGACAGAAAATAGAAGAACTGGGCTTTTAAACACTATCATGGAAGAAAGATTTGAAAGACGTCTTGAAATTAAAAACCCTTGAGATATTAACTAGGGATGGGGGAGTGTGGACTGGCTTTCATTGGGGCAAATAGGAAGATGAAGCATGGATTGTTCAGGTTCCATCACACACCCTGGTCATGCTATGAGCTCTTTACAATGACAGAAAACAAATACTCGAATGTGGTCAGCAGTTTGTATTCTCATCTGACTTGCAGAATATCTCCCCCCACCAAAGACGCAAACACCCTAATCCTCAAAACTTATGAATATGTCATGTGACATGGCAAAGGGGGCTTTGTAGATGTAAGGTTACAGATCTAAAAATAGGGACAGCATCCTGAATTACTCAGGTAGACCCAATTTAATCCTACGCGCCTTTAAAATCAAAGAACTTTCTTTGACTGGAGACAGGAGAGATGAAGCAGAAAAGGAGGTGAGAGATTCAGAGTGTGAGCAAGACTCAACTGGCCATTGCTGGCTTTGAAGATGGAGAGAGGGCCAGGAGCTAGGAGTGCAGGCAGCTAGAAGCTGAGAATGACCTTTGTCCATGAGCCAGTAAAGAAACAGAGACCTACGGCTGCACAAAGCTGAATTGTGCCAGCAACCTGAATGAGCCAGGAAGAGATTCTCCCTACAGCCTCCAGAGAGCCCAGGCTGACCAAGACCTTGATTTCAGCCTTGGGAGACCCTGAGCAGAAAAACTAGTTAAGCTTCCATCCCCTGGACTTCTGACTTACAGAACCATGAGATAATAAATTTGTGTTGTTTTATGCAGCTAAGTTTGCAGGAATGTGTTACAACAGCAATAGGAAATCAACACATCTCTTAAAACAGCCTTGATCTGATCTTCCCCTTGAGACTTGGCTGCAGCTAGCCAGGCTCCCAATGCTGGTGCTGAAGTTCCATCTGCTGCCCCCACCTGCCAGCCAGGTGGCTCTGGGAACAAGGGTATGTCTCTCTGTGGCTGGATGACAAATGGCTGCTCTTCCACAAGTGCATTCCCATCCCCAAACTGTGCCACATCAATGAGCATCCCCTTCCCTTTTCAAAATGCGTAATGGATAACCTTTCACACAGAATGAAGGACTTTGGTGTCAACCGGAAGCAGGTTCACATTCTAGCTGTACAGCTCACTAGTTAGTGATGAGTACCATACTGACCAGGTGACTAAACCTCTCTGAGCTAATTAATATACCCACTGCATTAGGCAGTAGTGAGTACTCCACAAGATAATATCAAGTGTCTGCACAATACCGCAGATGTAAAAAAAAAAAAAATGCTCAATTAAGTAGTGGTATCTAGGATAAAAAAAAGGCTGAGGACAATGAACTTTCTTTTTTTTTTATGGTGACATTGATTAATGAAATCTGGTAAGTTTCAGTTGTACATTTTAACAGTAAGGCATATGTATATTTACAGCGGACAATAAACTTTTATAGAAAGAGCTCTCGATGAAAATTCTAGATTTGGGATTGATCCTCACTTGTATATTGAGGTTTGTGCTTCCATCTTGCTTCTAATAAACATCCCTAAACAGGCAATCCTGAAATTCACTTAGATATGTAAAAGTCGAGAAACCAAGCAACCAGGAAGCACCCCATTTGTCTCTTCAGCATAGGAGTGAGGCTTACTTAACGAAGTCCCCACTGAGAGAAAAGAAAAAGAAAAATGTTGGCTTAATGATTTAGCTTTGATTCTGGTTGGTTACTTTGTCACTGTTTCATTTCTGCCACTTACTGGGCAAAAGCCCTTGAACAGAATACACAGGCAAATCAATAAAGAGAAGATGGATCATCTACTTGGGCACTTCCGACCCTAAGCTGTCAAGTTAATATCTGACCTAAAAGGTGAAAACTTTCATAGAACGTTGTGATAAGTTAAGTGTCTCCTCACCAAAATAAAAAAAAAAAAAAATTGCTGGTTCATCGCAGGTGAGGTTCTGAGTAGCTGGAAAGAGCTGGCGGCACAGCCCAAGCAAATGGGCACTGACTTGCCCCCACTGTCATGCTGTGCCACCCCAAGGTATGTCTTGGAACTGTGCCTTGGGAAGGTTGTGCTGAAACCTCTTTGACCCTCAGTTCCCTCAGCCGTAAAGGGAAGATGATCCTATTAACCCTAGGAGTGGTATGATGAAAGAAAAGGAGTCTACTACCCACATGCTACCCTGTCGGGAGGCCTTTATAAACCACTACTGTGTGCACAGCTCCTACTTAGATGCTGTGGGCATCCCCTGAAGAAATAGAAGACAAAGCCTTTCCCTTGAGCCACTAATCATGCAGAAGGGAGCTCGTACTAATGACAACTTAATTAGGCTGAATTAAATGAAACTGGCTACTTCAGAGACACCTGCTTTTCCCCAGACCGGAATACTATAATAATAGCATCACATTTTGAACAGTTAGATTATGTTTTCAGGGATAATATGCCTAAAGGGAACATACAGATTTTGTTTTGTTTTGTTTTGTTTGTTATGTTTTGTTTTGTTTTGTTTTCTTTATGGAGACTCTACACACAGCCCTACATTGCAGTAAATGAAGCTTGCCTGGACTGGTAATAGTTAGACACCAATAGGCTTGGATTTCTTTTTCCTCTTCTTAGAGCCAAGTCTCCTGGACAGAAGTTAGGGATTGTTGGAAGCTAACACGATTCTTTTTAGGTCATGAGGCTAACTGGGGCACAGCCTAAATACCTATAGAAGAGTCCAAAGGCTTTGGAACATTTACATGTATTAATTTTTTAAAACGAGGATGGAAATATACCAGCCATTTTGTCATCTTGCCTGCATTCTCATATAAGATTACAACTGCACTGCATGTACCATGCAGTAGGATCCGGTGCAAAGGCTAACTTCAGACCAGATGTGTACGGGGGAGTGGAGATAAAAGCAATGAGTAGTGATGAGACTTCAGCTATAAGCCGCCCACAAATAATCAGATTTGTTGCTTTGTAACCACATCTTCTACAGACTACTGTACTATTTGGTGAAAGCAAAAAAAAAAAAAAAAAGGCAGAAGATAAATTCCCTTTCTTAATTGGATAGATAACTTCTAATGCCTATTAAGTCTGCCCAAAGATAAGTGAAAGGAACCTTTAATAAACCAAGTAAATGAATGAAGAGAGCATTTACTACAAAAATATATATATTTTTTAATATACGAGTATACTTTATGAGAGTCAGGTGACTTTTTATAATAAAAGATATTTGTGAAAAGATCATTTTTCTCCGCCTGCTCAGAAACTTTACATCTCTTATCCTTCAAGGAGAAATGTTGGTTTCAGAAATCCTTTCATGAATTAATAAAATGAAATATCGCTTATGTGGATGAAACTAAAAGCTAAATTAAATATGCATATTTAGTATGATATGAGAATTTGAGAATAACGTAAGTCAATGTTTTATTACTGGTGTACAGCCAGGACGTGTTGTAGATGTGTCTTTCAGTCTGTAACATCGGACCTGGCTACAAAGAAACAGATACTCCTCATCATCAAAACCAGCCTGTTCTGAGGTGAAAGGAAGAGTTAAACTAGATATGCAATTTTTTTGACAAACTGCACTTGAAAATTTACACCAAATATTGAGCTTCACACAGTTTTACCACCATAGTGATGTCCAAAACTTAACTCTATGTGGTAAGCAATGAAGCTCAAGGTCATTCTGAATCGGCATCATACTACTATAGTTAGACTTCTCCTGCCCCCAACCCTCCAAGTCTTCCAGTGTCTCCTAAAGCCTAAATTCTTCTATGGTCCTGATTTATGCACCTGAAGTAGCATCGACTTTTTCAAGCCAGAAATTAGTGTTTGGTAAGTTGTTCTTCAAGTTCTAGAAACAAGGATTTCTCAAGCTCTTATTCACTCAAAATCCCCCCTCTATACATATGGAGAATACATGATTGGTCATGCGTTCCATAGTCTCATCTGCTTCTTTCTTCTTGGCTCCTCTTCTAAATCCTATGCCCTCTTTCTCCTTTCTTCTACCACAAAATTTATCATAGTAGTGAACCCTGACTGCCTCGGATTCGTCAGGACCTCGTTGTTCTCCTCCAGCTGGTTTAATCTGGTTTCCATTACCCTCTGCTCAGTGGACATTTCCAAAAATGTAGTCCCAGACCAGCAACCTCAGCATCACTTGGGATCTTGATAGAGAAGCAAATTATTGAGCCTCACCTCAGAAACCCTAGGGATGGACCCAGCAATCTGAGTATTAGAAACCCTGCTGATGATCGTGACGCGTACTAAAGTTTGAGAACCGCGACTCCATGGAGACTGCTAGCATGATGGTTACCATGGTAATCAAAACCCGATTCTCATCTCTCATCTTTCATCAGTAGCTGAAGAACACCCCTTCATGTGGGAACTCATTCCTGGTGCCTTAGACACTGCTCTCCCTTAGTTTTCCTCCTATTTCTTAAATTGCTCCTTTTCATCCTCTTCCCATTTCTTCCTGTCTCCTTAATGCAGATTTTCCAAGGAGTTGCTACTGGCTCTCTGCTCTTCAGTCGCTACACCCTGCACTGGGAAATTCCATCTTCTCCCTTGGATAAAGTCATACATTTATGCCTTTGGTCCCCAAATTTTATTCTTTAGCTTTATCTCTAGCTTCCACTGTTTTCCCATCAGCTCCAACGGCCTTCGGGGCATTAACGCCTCAAAGACCTTCTGTGAGCTATCACACAGAATTATTAAAATGAAGATCACCTTTGTCATCATTCCTCTCTCTCTTCTGGATGTCCCTTCTTTTTACTTTCAACCACATTTTCCAAATCCCTTAGCTATGGGAATCTATTTCACTTCTCGACTCTCAATTCCAAATACCTGCCAAGTACTAAGTCTTTCTGTCTATCATTTCGCAACATTCCTCGTGTACTTTGCCTCTGTGCTCTGTAGATTATTTTTCATCCATCTAGAAGGCAGAACTATAATCTAAGTGTTCTTCAGAGTGAAAGCGCGAGAGAGATTACAGAAGAACTTTCTAACAGTCAGAGGTACCCACCGACGTGTTTGGGAATTCTGTCTCAAGATATTCAAACATGGGCTAACTGACCAAACAGCATAGGTTCAAGTATGTGACAGTGGTTAGACTTGATGACATTTGATACCCTAGCCAGCCTTGAGATAGCACAGTTCCTTTTATCATTTTTTTTCAAGCCCGCGTTGCCCACGCCTCCTTCACAGTGTGAGCAGATGTTTCAGCCTCAAGTCTGTCTGATCCTTTAGGCAGACCTGGTTTTTCTATGCTTCTTTTCTCTGTGATCTTTCCCCCCATTCCAATCCTCACACGCATGAATGGAGATTATTTCATTCACTCACTCCACCTACTATTTGCTAATAGTTGGATGAGCTATTCTTGCCTTCTGGATATCTATGTCATAGATATAAGGGGTCAATGGGAGAATAGAGAAGAGGCATCATTTAACCTGGTCAAAAGGCCTAACCATGTAGACTGAGTTTTAAGGACTGAATGGACATTACCTTGGTGAACAAGAAGGGAAAGAATCTTCCAGAAGGAAAACTATACACAGGTACATAAGTCTGAGTAAGCATAATGGTGTTTGCAAGCCATGAGTGGTTCAATATGGATGAAGCAAAGAGTGATGGTAGGAGAGAGATGTATGAAGACAACTTACAGAGGGCTGTATTTTAAGAGGACGGCTTTAACTTCCCATCACAGGGAAGCCAACAAGTGACATGATCATATTTGCTACTTAGGGAGATGACTAGAAGAGAGTTTGGAAGAGGGTCAGAACAGAGGAGGGAGATAAATTGATATAAAATAGGCGAGAGGTGATGAGAGCTCAGCTAAGGCAGTGGGGGTAGAAATGGTGAGTAGTGTTTGGATTCTACAGGTATTCCTGGGGCAGCACCTGTAGAACTCGAAAGACTGATTACACGAGGGAGCAAATCATCTAGAATGGCCCTTGGGTTTTAAGTTAAGTGACTGTGTCGAGAGTGGACAAGGCCTGTACAGGGAATATAAATGGAGAAAATGACAAGTGAAATCAGAACAGAGTTAATGGACTCGTCGCTTGAGGGCAGAAGAAAGGAGAGACTAGAGGAGACGGATAACAAGTTTAGAAGCAGAAAGGAGGTGGGAAAAGATACAAGGTTATTATTATAAATGTTACATCTAATAATCACTGCTACCGTTTATTGAAGATCTACGTATTAGGTATTGAACCTCACAGGAACCCTTGAGAATGATGACTAGTGTCTTCATTTCACAAATGCAAAAAAACTTAGGCTAAAATACGTGAGGAAATCTGCCCAAAGTCAGCCAGTACCATGATTTAAAGATTTATGTTTAGTATTTAATGAAGGCTGTTTGGCAAATTTGAACAAGAGTAAGCCTTCTCCCCACTTCTCATTCTTTTAGGCATTTGGAATGTACTGCATTGAACAGACTGAAACGGTATGGACAGACTGGATATTTCCACTGTGCCATGAAAGTTGGGAGAATCTTCTCTTCACCTTACTGAGTTTCTTTCAGATTTTATGTGATTTAAGTTTTAATTCGCTCCATCCATAATCACGCACATTCTTAATTTATTGTGAAGGTGGAGATGGACCTATCACAAAGACCAGTGGTTTTCAAAGCATGGTTCCAAACTGGCAGCATTAGTCTCGCTTTGGGAACCTACAAGAAATGAAAATTCCCCAGGACCACCACAGACCCCCTGCGGGGCCCAGTGATCTGTGTTTTAACAAATCCTCCAAGTGATTCTGAGGCTGGCTGATGTTTAAGAGCTACTGAGAACTATTGACACAGGCTAAAGGGTTGCATAAGGCTTTTATAGTATGTACATATTATGCGACAAGGGACTAATCTAAACTGGGATGAATTCAAATGCCACAGCTACTGCCTAATGAATGCCCTGCTAAGGATACTGCACAGGGAAATCTTGGGAAAGCATAACATCTTAGTTTCTTTGGATGCCAGTTCTCACACCATGCTTTGTTCAGTGTATGTGCATCTGAGTAACGCCACTAGGAAATACCAATTACTCTTTTACTTATCACTATACATAGCACAAATAGAGTGAACTTGAATCTTAAATCCCACAGAACTGAACTAAGTATGTGATTTCCAGGGAAAGGCAGTGGTGTTCAAGTTTAATCATCACCTCAGCTCAGGGTGAACGGTCACATAAGACCAATTAGAAATAAGACTGTCAATCACCACAACACAATCAAAGTCAAGGACAGAGCTGATGCTTCCTCTTTCTCCCTGACTTCGCAACAAACAACAAGGAGAAAAAAGTTTGGGAAAGATATAGTACAGTAAGGATTTTTTTTGCTGGGTGTGTGGTAAAAAAACAAAAGAGGGTAGGAAGGGCTCCTGAATGAGGTAGCACATCTACATACTTTATTAACAAAATATTACTAACACAGCCCCGCCCACAAGGGAGGGCGTTTAGCAATCATCAGCTTTTTGAAAAGGGGATTGCACGTCAAGATTTCAAGTTACGTATAATGGAGGGTGGAAATTGTGTGGAAAAAAGTAACATTCAGGCCAAAGATACTCTAAGCAGCTGGGATGTTTGGTAATTTATCTAAGAGAATGGGCTTAAACGAACAAAAACAGCCCCAACACACCACCTGCAGATGAACTGTGTCTTCCCAAGTGTGAGGAAGTCACAGAAAACACTCTGAGAGGAATATTTTCATTTTTGCTTTTTCTTTTTCTCCCGGCTAACCTGAAAGAGCCATTTTTGGAATGTACACAGTTTCCCCAGGTGACTAAGGCCCATCTTCCCCAGCATGTACTGTCATTGCTGGAGCACACAAGGCAACAGTCAAACAAACAGTATCACGACAGAGCATGCTACTAACCTGCTCATGAACTTGTACCGGCGGGGCAGGTAATAGATTTTTCTCCTGGAAGAACAGCAAAAATGAAGCCAGTCGAGAAGAAAACCCATCGTCAGTTACAGTTTGAACTAGCAAGGAAGGAAAGGAGATTGAAGATAGAAGCCTGTAAGAGGTGAAGAAGAAAAAACTAAAAAGAGATTAACAGTGAGAAATGTTGCGGGAACGTCGGGCATGCATTTTTTGAGTCATGAAATCTTATGAAACGTTTCCCATTGATACATCTTCCTCTCCTCATTACCATAATTTTTATGGTTGCCACTTGCCTACAAAACGTGTACAGGGTGATGATTTGGAGTAATTGGTATTTGTATGGATTCAGCTGAGATCAGCTTTTTTTCAGGGATGCAGAGATGCAGAGATGCACTGCCAGCCTGCTGACAATGTACGTAATTTAACGGGACACTATTAAATTTCTCTAGCACTTTACAGAACGCTTCTCACATTTGATATAGTCGGGGTAACATAAAAATATAGCTTTTTAAAACCAGTATGGGAAGAACACTAACTAGTCAGTACCAACACCCGGTTGTAAATAACCACACTAGGGCAGACTGCCTAATCGGTGGCTCTGGTTATAGGTGAATTAAAGAGTAAACCAAAGAATCCTGGAATTTTTTAAATCGAACTTAAGCAGGATCTGTCACACTTCCATGCATCTGCAATTTTTAACATTAGGCAGTCTGAATAAAAAGAATATGTGTTAGACGGTTTATTAAAATGCAATCTCCCGTTCCATATTCTGGGCCTCAACCAATGTCGCCGTAATAAAACTGAGGCAGTTTATGTGTATTCTGAACTGTCACTGAGCTATCTGGCTTTTGGAAAATGGAAAGTTTCTATACCAAAGCTTATTTTTCCTATCTGTGAAAACTTAAAATGCAACCATGTTTTTAACAGGCAAAACTATAGGGATGATAAAAAGATCAGCGGTTGCCAGTGGGTTGTGGTGGGGCCAAGGGGGAGGGATGAATAGGTGGATTGCAGGGAAGTGTTTAGGGCAGGGAAACTATGCCATATGATACCATAAAGGCAGATACGTGACACGATGCATTTGTCAAAACCCATAGATCTGTCTGACACACAGAGTGAACCCTAAACTATGGACTTTAGTTAATAATAATGTATTAATATTGGTCCATGAATGATAAGAAATATACCACACCGTTGCAAGATATTAATAATAAGACTGAGTGAGGTAAGAAAGGGTATATGGGAATACTCTGTACTATCTACTTGATTTTCTGTAAACCTAAAAATGCTCTAAAAATAGTCTATTAATTTAAGAAAAGCCCCATGTTCATGGACACATAACTATTTAAGAATAAAGTCTCACTGGCAATATCCCACAAGAAACCTATTCCTCAACTTCCTTTTAAACACTGTAAGAATAACGATGCAAGGAGACTAACCCTGGAATTTAGAAGGACAGTCTGCAGAAAATAATAAATACAGATGAGATTGTTAGGGGCATTTACATTCAGGCAAATTGGTGTTTGTATATTTTATTGAAATGCTATGGCAGGGCAGCTCCTCCTTTGGAAATTCTTATATGTCCTTAAATAGAGTTATTTGTTTGAAACGCTGGATGAGATGATAACATAAGTTTTAAATGCATCAGGTTGCATCAAGTGAAATTATGCTCAGATAAAATCACATCAATATTAATGAGGCCTATTAGTGTTCACACATCAATAGTATCGTCTCCTAAAATTGTTGTCCTGCAGGAATCTCTACATTTAAGAAGAAGATTAGTATTCAGAGATATGGTTTTCATTTTATTGCTTGGATCAGTCTCTTCATGCTGCATGAGAAAAGTATTAGTGATCTTGCAGATGGCACTTTTCCTCTAGGTAATGAGACTGCCAGGCCCTTCACACAGGAAATCCTTCTAGGTACAAAGGGAACATGCTGTGCATTAACACTGCTCAGGTTTCCACCATCTGCTTGGGTTCTTGGCTCCAGATGTGTGTTCTGGCAGAAGATTTTGTGAGATTTCTACTGAGGAGGGGGTATCAATTTCACTAAGTTTCACTACCTTACTTTAATCAAAAGATAGACTTTTGGCTTTGTTGGCTACAAGATGCTGGTATGATATTTGACTCCACCCAGGCATATTTTGTAGTGGTCCTTATGTGCAATATATTATTAATCCATATTAGATAGTTATAGCATTGATAACTGGCTTTAATTAATTATAATTGTAGTGTAATGATTTTCAATGGAAACTAAATTGCTATTCCTGCTCTCTCTTAGTGATAAACATTCATATTTTAAATCTTTGGGTTCTTAGATTTTCTTCATAACATTTTAAATTCAAAGATGAGAACTATATTTATCTCAATTTCTTTGAGAATCTGCCAGGAGGGAAATAGATGCTAGAAATCCCAGCCTCTATTTTGACTTAATACTAGAACATAAAGGCCAACAAACAAAGAAAATAATACCCACCAGGGAGATATATTACAGGCCTATGAATGCAAATAGCCCTTCTCGAAATGTGCTCCTAGCTCCTCTGTTTCTATGAATGCAGCTGATTCTTTGTCTCTATTACTTTCTACAGTTCATTAAGAGGCAGATTTTAGAATTGGCACTAGTTTGCCACTTTCCTATTGTCTGACTTGATCTTATTGGCAAATTGCAAACCCAAAGTATGTAATTCTTTATTCCCTTTGGAACTGTCCTTGTTTCTAAATCCCTCGCCCAGTTCCATTATGGACTTCCCACACATCTTGGCAATTATAACGTCAGGTTTAATACATGATTTTATTTCCATCCAGCAAATGAAGATCACTTTTCCTTAATCTACAGGGAAAATAAGAATGTTCACTTTAAGATGAAGGTAAATTATTCCTCGTAAACAACTAAGCAATCCACACAAAGTAGTTTCTATTCTTCTTGGAATAAATATCAACGCTTATCTTTGCACAGTATTTATAAAGTGGCACTTTAAATTTTAAAAATAGGTTGTTTTTAACAATAGAGCACATTTTCATGAAATTTCTTGGATGTGTTTCCATAGGAGCAGATTTTAATGTTTTCCTGGAAGGGACCTGTCAGTAATGACCATGAATACAGCCTAGCACTGCTGATACCTGGAGTCTGGCCCTTCAATGCAGCAGTACACGAGGCTTCCAAAAATGGCGCTGTGGAAATGAAAACGCTACTTAGAAAATTCTTTTTCACAGGCACTAGTAATAGCTACCTGCTAAGGAATGAATCAGCCAGGAAATTTCACAAAAAGTCATGAAATCATTATTGGCCATGAAGACATATTGCACTTCCTAAATATCTGAAGAATTTTCTTCTGTAATAGCACTGCGTTTCAGTTTTACTCATTCTGAGAGAAAGAAGAGCACATTACATTTACACCGAAGCGGCAGAGTCGGGGGAAATATATTTACACCTACCTGAAAGGCATTCTTACATTCATTTGTTCTGCGTATCTTCCAAGCACTTCCCATGGGGCATGCAACTTCACAAAGATAATGTCACTATTTATTACAGAGGACTGAAACAGAAAAAAAGAAACTAAATTGAAAAGTATATCCAAGTCTCCTACAGTTTAAGTTGGAACTTAGAATGCAAGAACTTGTATGGAGTTCGAGTTTGTGGCATTCTTCAACAGTAAACTGGGCTGTTAAATGCGCGTCTATTCATTCAACAAATATACCACTGGGTGTCAGGCCCTGGAGAACCAGCTGTGAGAAAAGAGATATGAATGGCATTGACATTCTGCAAAAATATATTTAAAAAGATGGCAAAAAGTTAAAAAGAGGAGGATAATTTCAGATAGTGATGAGTGTTCTGAAGGTAAAAAAGTAATGGGAAACAGAATTACGGGATGGGGTCACATACTATTTTGGAGAAGAAGTCAAGGTTTAGGCCCTCTTTGAGGAGAGGACACGTGAGCTGAGATGTAAAGAAGGAGCCAACTGGGTAAAGACCATGGGATCAGTGTTTCAGGCGCAAAGGTTCTAAGTTCAGAAATCGTTCGGTATGTCTTATGTTTGAGGGACAAAAAAGAGAGTAGAGAGACTGAGTGTAGGAATCAGACTGGCACAAGAGGAGGCTAAGAGAGTGAGCAGGGGCAACAGCGTGCAGGGCTTCACCGGCCATGACCAGACGGCTGGAATTTATTCTAGGGACACTGACAAGCTGTTTGGATTTAGGTTTCCAAAGATCACTCTGGCTGCTGTGTGGAGAATCAATTACAAGGGAGAGCTGCAGTGGAGGCAGAGAGAGGGAGAGACGCTCTGATCGTCCAGACCGAAGAAAGTTGTTGCTGGTGGAGAGATAGAGGCGCCTAAGAGATGAGACTTAAAGCTGGGTCAGTATCAGGCCATGCTTTCTCAAAGGAGTACGTTCTCTGGCCCAAAATCTTTGCCTTCTGTGGGTTTTTGTTTGTTTGTTTGTTTTGTCAACACAGAACTTAGGGAAGTAAAACTAGGACTTCGCACCTTGATAAACACCTAACAGGTTTTAGCCTATGTCTCTGGCCAAAGAGACATCTCCAATGATGAGATTTCCTTTGGAAGTCATTTCCCAGGGCGAGGGCTGGGTTGTGGACGAAGGCAGAAGATGAGAAAACAGTGAGCCAAACCAGTTTAAATAAGCAACGTGGCCAACGATTTATCCATCTCTTCTTCACACAGGGTCGTTCTGGACTGCATGTCATTTAAAGTTTTATAGTTTAAGAATGTTGACATATGCTAGGCCTTTGTGGCTCGATTCTCCTTATAATAGTATTTAGAAACAATCTAGTATTTTTTCGCAGCTGGCAAAAATAGCCGCTCAACTTTGGGCTCTAACTGGGGTCAATTTGTGCTACAGGGAATTGTTTTCCAGTTGTAGATGATGTACAATTGTAATCATTTCTCATGTTTTCATTTAGGGTTTTTTTTGCAAGGCTTATAAATACTGTACTTAATTCATAGGAATGAATATCCTCAAGATATTATAAAAAATCAAACTGGTCTAGCTACAATGTACTCAGAGTCGCTGGTGATGCTGAACTTCCCATGGGGAGGAAGGCCAAGGCCCAAATCCACAATGCTGGAGGGGTGGGGGCACTCTCTCACATTGCTCTGAAAAATTCAAACTTTCTGGTAGTTCAGCCTGAAATAAGTTTTTTCTCTTTAGGCTTAGGACAAGCAGATTTCTACCTAAATGCCCTGAGGAAAAGGGATGTTCCCATTATTCATGGCTGATTCCTCCAGGCGTAGCACAGCGCCTGGTTCAGAGGGAGCACACAACCAGTATTTGTGTACTTCATGACTATAGTTAGTGACATGTGAACAGTTAGTCCCGGCGCATGTGAGAGCTGTGGGTCCTGTGAAGTGATTGTCAATGAAATAACTCTTGGTGCCAACATCCCGAGTTGCTGAAGCAAACACCAAGGGAACGAACGGACAAGTCAGGAACCCCTGAAGATGTGATGACCAGTGCTGTGTCTGCACAAAACGCTTGTCTGTGCAGTAGCTTATTACATTCAGTCTTCCCAGCACAGGGGCTTATTGCTAAGTAGCCAGGAGGAATGACCTCATAGGTGGCAATGTCTGTCCAGAACATACAGAAACATGGCGCACACAAAAAAAACCTCTCCATCCTGTCCCATTCATGTCTGCAGATGCACTGATCCGAGATGCTCTCACAGCTTATCAGCTGAGCATTTCTGTGCCTTGGAAAAGAGTGGCACTTGTTTTTCAGAAACAATACAGCTCTTTAAGTTATAAAGTGGAAAAAAATAATGTATTTCCTAAAAATGGGTCTTTTTGATTATATTAAAGGTATACTTCAGAGTCTGGGATGGTTTTATGGCTTCCTCATTTGGAAATTTTAATTGTGAGAAAGGAATTCGTCGGATTCACCTAGCTTTCCTCCAAGATTCACTGTGGTTTCTCTCTCATCTAGGAGAGAAACAATAAAAGCGTGCAACACGGAAGACAATACGGGAATAACTAACTCTTGACACAATTCACAGAATCAATCATACTTTGATTTAGAGCAGAATATAATCTTAGAATATACTTTCTTCATGGAATTACTTTGATTGCTAGTTTTACAGAAAATAAACCATCTAGTGGACAAATAAGCATTCATATATCCCCATAAATGTATAAAAACATTAATAATACATTAGTATATTGCACTTTTAAATGCCACATGTCATGGAAAAGCCAAGTTCATTATCGGAACACACACTGAGTCAACTAAAATTCTCCGCTCAACCATTTTCTGTATAAAAGCACAGCTGTTTTGATTCATTCAGCATGATAAAAATGACTTTTTCTTATTATTTCAATTATAATAAGACTCGACTTATTATTATTATTTTTTAGTGTTTTGGAAGCACTAAATTTTGGACGTACTTTTACACATTACCTTATTTTATTCCCACATAAACCTTGGAGAGAGGCTTTCCTTCAACTTCTTAAAGGAGGAGGGAGAGACTATGGGAAGGCACTTGCTCACAGCCAAACAGAATGTTTATTCCAGACAGAGCTGAGTCCTTACCCGCATCCCTTGGCTCCCTTGTCAATTTTACCTAATAAACTCTGTGGCTTAAGTAAATTCATGGCTTTGTACATGTATTAAAGATGCACAATCTCCGAATTGTTTATCAGTTTATACAAACTAATCTGAAAATAATTTCCTATTTTAGAAAACAAAACAAGAAAAACAAAGAGCAAAATTAAGCTACTAATGAACTGAGAATTTATGTGAAACTACTAAAAGGTATTTTGATAAACTTGAGAAAAATGTTACCTGAATTCCCTTGTATGATAATAAATATCTATTCTTAGATCCTGTGTGTATGCATACACATGTGCCCAAGCGTGCGTGCGTGTGTGTGTGTGTGTGTGTGTGTGTGTGTGGGGAGGGGGCTAATTATTTTACTCAGTCTTTCAAGGACACACTGAACTTCAGCCCAGAAAAATAAATGTGAAATAGATGATTGCTTTGTATGGCTTATATATCACTCTTTTCTCTATGGATGAATGATTATGCTACTGTGTCTAAATAGGTTTTTCCTCATTATCAAGTATTCCTTTCCACATAAACAAGTGTACAAGTGCCAAAGTGAAGAAAAATTAAAGTGGCTTTTTTGAAACCTAGAGTTGTTTCGTTAATATACTGCAATAAAGATCCCTTAGGTTAGAACGTAGGGAGAAGAAAAATGACCGTTTACAGGAATCTGGGAAATATCCTTAGAAGAAAAATGGGAGAAATTAAATAGCAGTGTGGAAACTACCTGGAGTAGAAATAGATATGATTCACAGAAAACGTTCCTTTTCTTTCCTTCATTCAACAAGAACGTATTGAACACCTTCGATGTAACAGGTGCTAGGAATGCGAAGATATATAAATCATGGTCCTTGCCTTGGTATGTCACGATTTAGTAAGGGAAAGTTAAATAAGGCAACAGTTAGGAAAATAAGACATAGCAGGCTATTATCTAATCTAAGCAATCCATCTCTCAAAGACATGTATACAGATGTACCCATCTCTATATCTCATGACCCCTGACACCACTGCTGAGACGGGGACACTAAGGGGCAAACAGGTTCAGCTGTGGGGGCATGGAGACAGATCATAAATTCAGTTTTGGAAGTGTTAAGTTCAAGATACCCATAAAAAGATGTCTTGTGAGTAGTTAGATAAATGAATCTGGTGCTCAGGGGAGCAGTCTGGGTCAGAGATACAAAGTAAGTGTGGCTGGGATATAGACAATATTAAAATCCGTGGGACTGAATGAGGTCACCCTGGGAGAGAGCATAGGTCCAGAACAACATTGGGAGTTGAACCACAGCGGTTAGTTAGAAATTCAGACTCTGAAGGTTGGACTGCACACATTCACATGTCATCCTCTTAACAGCTCCGTGATCAAGCTCTCGGACCTCTCTACGCCTCAGTCAGTTCAACCGTAAAATGGGAAATGATAACAGTATCTTCTGAATTGTATTAAATGACATGATACAGGTTAAGAGTCTCACAGTTCATTTAAAAACATGTTAGTAATCATTATTTTCAAGAAGGGCCACACCATATTGGTGGTGGTGATAAGAACACAGCCCTCACCCAAGTTATAACCTGAGAAGGAGACAAACAAAGAACCAGTATCTAGCAAGGATTTTCTAGTCTTTGACTAGAAGGCTAAACTAGAAGAAACCCTGAGAAACCCAAATCCTGTCTCCTGTCCCTCCACAGTCCCCAGCACCTGCTAAATGTTCCTCTAGGGACATTCATTTACTCATCAACATTCAGTAGACCAAATTCCGACCCTCACGGAGTTTAAGTTTTATTGGGGACACAGACCCTCAATCAACACATCTGTAAGGAAATAGAAAGTGGTGGTAAAAAGGAAATGCTGTTTTAGATAGAGTAGTGTGGACGAGCGTTTAGCTAAGGTGACACTTGAGCAGAAATCTGGAGTGCAGAGAAAGGTTTCAGTATCCAGGGAGACAGCATTCCAGGCAGTGAGAAGAGTCAAAGGCAAAGGGCCTGGGGCAATAAATATACTTGACATTTCCACTTATAGAGCATGAAGGGTCAAATCAGGGTAGTCACATGCATCTGTTCTGTATCCCTTTAGGCAACTACCTGGATATCTCATATTCATAACTATGCTGTTAGTAAAACAAAGCAAAGCCCTGAAATGCTGGGGTAAAAAGGAGATATCGATTTCCAATTGGGAAGTCAGATAAGCCTCTTGGAGGAAAAATAATAGTGGTAGAGGTGGGAGCACTACATGCTAGGTAGTGTTTTAGGGCTTTTACACACATTAAATAATCTGAACATCACACCAGCCCTATGAAGCAGGTATCATTACTTTGACTTTCTGCAGACAAGGAACGAAAGCACAGAGATTGGCTAAGATCACACAGTGAGTAAGAAGGGAACCCAGACTGTAACCAGAGACAGTAGGGCTTCAGAACTGCTGCTCCACAGGAGGAAAGTTGGGGCTAACGTGAATGCATTTTCTCATGGATTCCATTCCATGGCCATTTTGGTTTTTGGAAAAATGCTTAGCTAGCTATTAGAACCCAGGGTACAGTGTATATAGTTCTCACTATGTTCTAAAATGAATGCAAAGCCAGAGGTAAAGACAACCTTGAAGTCTAGTTCTGCCACTCACAATCTGTGTTTCTGGATATGTTACTTAGTTCAGGAGACTCGGTTTTCTCATCTGTAAAATGGGGATAACAATACCCATCTTTCAATGTTGTTCTGAAGCTGACACAGTAGGTGGTTTGATAAGAAAAATAATTTCTTTCTATCTCCCTGTTACTGAATGCTCAAATGGACATTCCACCAACCCATAGCTGATGCCGGAATTTCTTGGTGGATCTGGAATCTAGTCTCAGAAATGGATGGAGAAGTGTACATTTCTGGAGGACAACAGGGCTTGAAGTAATTGTTAAGCAATTTCAACTTCTCTCAGAGGGGCTGCCACCTAATCAGCTGTGTGTCAGTAGGTAAATGACTTGTACTTTTCTGAGCTTCGGTTTGCTTAAAAAATGAGGGCATGTGTCCCTAAAAAGACTTTTGTATTTTTTAATTTTTCATTTCCTTACGGATGCATCAGAATTTGTGAATGTATTTCATTTCAGCAGATTTTGATGCGATTATCTCTCCACAACTCATACACACAAACACACACACACACACACATACACACACTCACACTCACACTCACACTCACTCACATACACTGACTATACCTCTGGTGGAGAGAAGCCTAGGAGGTGTTCTAGGTTCTTCAATGGTCACAGAGCTCATTCCCTAAAGATGACATTAGCATCAGCAACAGGAAGTCAGTGTGTGAAATGGCCACTCACTAACACTTAGCAGATCTTTAAATAAGGTTCCCCTAAGACTCAATTCCCCTAGTCTCAGCTACCTGTTCTTCCTCGGTGATCTCATCTCAATGGCTTCAGATGTCACCTATCATCTGATGTCTCCCAAATGCATAACTTTGGCCCAGACCTTTCTTTCAAATTCTAGATCAGCATAGCCAATGGGCAACATGATATCCACCTTCAGTGTCTCATCAGCATATCAGACCTGACATGTCTAAAATCATCTGCTTCTCTGACAAAACTCTTCCTCAGTGGCCCCAGATTCAGGAAATGGCAGAGCCATCCCCCCACTCACTCGAGAGTTGCCTCTGACGTCTCCTTTTTTCCTTACTCCACATCCAGTTAATTACCACGCTTTATTAATTCTACCTCTTGTATCACTCTCAAAACCACCCACTTCTCTCCATCCGCACTGCCATCCACCCTCCTTTAAGCCACTATCCTGTATCTCCTTGAAGACTGCAACAGCCCTGTAGCTGCGCTCCCTCCAATTCCATTCTTGCCTTGTGTATTCTGACATTAGAGACATCTTTAAAAATGCATGTGATCTATGGTTTTTCACGGCTCTCTTGAAAATCACTCAAGTGGCCAACGCACGATCTGGCCACTCTCTTACCTTGCACCACTGGGTTTCAGTCACAAGGGGCTTCTTTCTTTTTTCCAAGTTGACAAATCCTGAGAATCTCAGGATTTTCTCATATACTGTTTTCTCTGCCTGGAACATTCTGCTCCATCAGGTCTCAAGTTTGATGCTGAGCAGAATTCTAGAGGGCCCTCAAGATTCCCACCTGGCCAGTGTACACGTCCTGAATAACCACCTTTTCTTGAGTGTGGGCAGAATCTGTGACTATGAGGGGATATCATTCCTGTGACTGGGATACTAATCTGTTGACTATGAGTTAACCAAAAGGAAGATTATCTTCGATCGACTTGAACTAGTCAGGTGAATCCTTAAAAGAGAATCTGCAGGTCAAACTGAGTCTCCTGCTGGTTTGGAAGAAGTGGGCTACCGTGTTGTGAAAGCGCCTATGAGGGCAGGAAATCATGAGTGGCCTCTAGGAGCTGAGAGCAGTCCCCATTTGGCAGCCAGCAAGAAATCGGGGACCTTAGTCCAACAACCGCAAAGAACTAAATTCTGCCAATAACCATGTGAAAAGACCTTGAACTCCAGAATAGGATGCAGCCTGGCTGACAGCTGATGGCAGCCTCATGAGATCCTGATTGGAATGCACAGTTGAGCTGAATCCAGACTCCTGACCCACGACAACTATGAGATCACAAATATATGTTGTTTTAAACCTCTACGTTTAAGGTAATCTTTTATGCAGCAATATAAAACTAATATAGGTCATATTTCAATTGATTCTGTAACTATATATTTCACTAATGTCTCTGGAAGACCATACATCTTCTCCACAGTTGTATTCCCAGCACCCAGTATATTACTAAGCACTTAGTCACTGAGAATGAATGTTTCCTGAATTAATTTATGAGCTTCTTGAGATCTAGACTATCAATATGAGAGCAAACTTTCTCATATTATTGATTATCTTGTTAAAACACTATTAGACAGAAAAAAGTTCATATTTTTGCCACTACGAAGATTTCAACATGGTGTAAATTCATGGGAAGCTCGAATAAACATTCTTCTAGGCCACAGTCAGGAGAGGACTAGTGCTAAGTTGCTAAGCACAAATCTTCAAGTATTTCATTAAGCAAACACTGAAACAACTCGGTTACTCTGCATCAACACTTTTGATCCCTACATCAAGCCTAGGAAAATTACTGCATCAGGAGAGCTGAAGAAAATCAATGTTTGGTGTATCATTCAGGATGAACTAAGTTAGGCTGCTGCAACAAATATCTACTAATATCGGTGACTTAACTAGAGCTGTACTGTCAACATGTGGCAATTAAGTACTTGAAATATAGCTAGTCCACATTGAGATGAGCTGTCTGTGGAAAATATCCACTAGATTTTGAAGTCTAAGAATGTCTAAAAAAATGTAAAATACCTCCTTAATTTCTATCCTGATTATATGTTTAAATAATAATTTAGATCTATTGGATTAAGTAAAACATATTAAAATTAATTTAATTTTTTAAACTTTTTATACATGGCTACTAGAAAATTTAAAATTTCTTTATTTATATTGGCTGGTGCTAGAATAAAGGTTTATTTCTAATTTATGCTACATGTCTACTGAAGGTCAGCTCACTGTAGTGACTTGGTGATTCATGCTGATGGGTCACTGTGACAGAAGGAAGGCAGAACTCAGGGGGATTCACCAGGACACATGCCGCTTCTGCACCTAGACCATTGGACAGAAGTAGTTACAAGGTCATGAGTAAGAGAAATTATATCTGATTAGTGCTAATTAATTCACACTGATGTGGAATATCCTTCGTCCATTACCTACTTGGGATCACAGATTCATTGTGTAGAGCAAATATCTTATCTTCCTCACAACAGAACCACTCATAAAGTCATTCCACAAAGGCCTGAAGATAATCTCAGGAACATCCTAGGAACTATGTTGGACCCTAGGGATATGGATAAGACTAAGGCATGGTCCTGGATCTCAGGAAACTTACAGTTCAACAGAGCAACTATTATAAGAACTACAAATAATGTGATGACTATAAACAAAAGTTGGTCTAGTGTCCTCTGGGATCCCAGAAGAGAAAATGCCCATTTTGTGGATGCCCCCTCCATGCGGTAACAAGTCTCCCCTCAGAAGTAAGCAACGTCAATTCTGATCCACACAACTCCAAATGCTCTTCTACTTGTTACAGATCATCTTAACATCTCCTTATTCCTTCAAGGTGGTATATTAGATAAGCTGAACTTGGGAACAACTATATCATCACAGTTATGCTTTATATTATCACAAATGATCAACCCGCTGATAACTATATACAGTTATGACTCAAGCAACAACCCACACATCATTATGTCCTTTGTAAGCATGAAATAAACACTATTGACCCAGAAAGGATAGATGAGCAGGGGTTTACTGCCAGGAAAGAAGTAATTTGACTTTGGAAATACTTTCTTATGCTCTTGGAAAGGATATGACATCCCTCCCAGGTCTATTCTATTTGTCTCTTAGTAGAAAGCTGATCAAAATTAGAGAATACGGTAACAGTGTTATGTAGCAATACAGCTTACAAAGTTATATTTACCTAAAGGTTATAAAAAAGCTGTCAAGAAACAGGGCTCAATGATTTTTGATAACAGAGAAATGTAGCTGATAGATTATACCTCGTCACGTCAACTCCTCATTAGTATAATGATGATAAAACTCCACTGCTTACTTTTAAAGGGCTAAGCCATATATATATATGTATGTATATATGTAACTATAATTACATATTAGATAATATATAGTACTAAATTATACATAAATACATATTAGTATATATTATTACCTACTATATATGTTAATATAATATATTAGATAATGTATTTGAATCCATGTTTTGTAGGTGTCATGAATGTGTCCCCGGCATCTGGCTCTCCTTTCTTTCAGGGCACAATGAAGTCTGAGCTTCCTGACCCACTATAGAAGGCTGGAGCCATATGATGAGCTCTCGCCTTTGAGCTGTGATCAGAAGCCTTGGAGACTGGTGTGAATTCACCTTTCTCCACCACAGAGGCAGGTGTCAGGTGGAAGTTTCTGTAATGCTGGGTCTCTGGTAACTACAAGAGCAGTTCCCTTCTCTCTCTCTCTGCTATTCTGAGATCAAGAACTAAAACCTATTGCCCTTAAGCCTCTGAGATGACAAAGTCTTGAGCAACATGTACAATTCATATAAAGATCTATGTGGAACTTCATGAGATCACAGGGTAAGAGAGAGATAGAAGGAAAGAGGACCCAGCGCCAAGTTGCAGGATGCTCTAACATTTGGAGATCAAACAGAAGAAGAAGGCAAGCCAAGGAGATTAAGAAAGGGCCAATGAAGAAGGGAGAAATCCGGGAAAACATAACATGTCCTCCTGAGGCAAGAAAAGAAAGTTTTGCAAGGAAGGAAAAAGCCACCCTGTGGATGAATGATCTTGACGAGGCCAAAAGGATAACAGGGATAGCGTGACTGCTGAGAGCAGTTTCTGTGGAATGGTGAGGGAGAAAACCCGGACCAAGAGCCTGGTAGGCAAGGAAATGGAGGCACTGATGGCAGACGAATCTTTCAATGTTTTTCTGAGAAGTGGAGAAGAAAAATAGGGTGGTCATTGGTGGAGAATACAGGGGTCAAGGCATTTTTCTTTTTAAGATACGAGTTACAGAAACATGTTTGCCATAACTGAGAGGAAAGACTGATGGTGCAGGAGACGAGACAATGAACAAGGAGCAAAGTCCTTGAGAAGGTGAAATTGGGGGAGTGAGAACTCAGCACAAAATAGGAAGGCAGACGCTCCACGCACAGTAACGAAGGGAAGACAGAGGATGGGGACAGTCACAGAAGACCCTGTCCTACTGCTTCTATTCTCTATCAGAGTGTAAGCAAAGTTATCGGCAAAGTCTGTGTGCGTATGGGGACGGGGTGGCACAGATAAAGGAGAGGAGAGGGTTGAGTGGTGAGAAGACAGTATGAAATAACAGTTTGCGAACTCCCTCACTTATTCATGCTTAGATCAGATGTCACCTTCGGTGAGCCCCTTCCCCAACACCCTGTTTAAAATTACTATCCCTTGGCCCCTAGTATTCTCACACACTATTCTACTTTTTCCTTTGCCATATCGCTTATTGCCTTCTAACATACTATGCTGTTTACTTATTTATCATGTTTATTGTTCACTGCGTCCTTCATTAGGACGTGTCGCAGGATAAGCGCTCTTTGTTTTGTTCACCTATGTATTCCAAGTGCCTAGAACTGTGCCAGGCACTATATCTTTATTAAATGATTAACATTTTTAGGGAGCATTTGAGAGCTTGCTGCCCAGCATGTCATCAGTTTGCTTCAGATAAACTCAAACTCTCATAAAAATTTAAAAAAATAATAATAATGAATGAATGAATAAAAAAAGGAGGCAAAGAAAGGAAGGAAGAGAAAGCAGAAGAGAGAAATGAAGTGAGTTCATTGTTATGGTGGGGGCACAGCAGGCTTATTATCATAGTCGATGCACTTCTCAGTGACATGTTGGAATATTTAAATCCATTCAAAGAAAGTTTTGGTTCCAAGTGTTAGCTCCGAGTATTTAAGGGTTTACTTAGAACTCTCCTTCCCTAAAGAAACTTCATATTAAAGGGATATTATATTTGTTAAATATAAATAGAAAAAAAAAAAAGAAAATCACAATCTAAAATTCAGTACTTAATTGCTGATTGCTTATCTTTGCTTTGCCAACCAAATAAAACTGCGTGACAAAAAAAAAATCAAGACTAGTAGTTTTGCATTCTACTGGAGTTTGTACAGAGAATGGCAGGATGGGCAATCCCCTCCAGGAATCAGAAGGAACACTGGACACCTCAAACATCAAGTATCCATGAGTCACCGAATGAAGGACTAGATTTCAGAAGACCCAGGGGTACTTATTAGAGTCTGAAAAACTGAATCAAGGCAGCCTCAGATGAATGCCAAAGTGATTTACTGCTGTGCAATCCAAAATAATATCCTGGCTAAATCAAGGAACCTACAGACTGTGGAGGAAAAGAGGCCCCAAGAGGAGACCTACTGCATTTCTGAAACACTAATGGACATGAGGTCTCACCACATGTCATTTTCTTTCCCGCCCACTGGACTGCTAAGGTCAGGGAAAATTGTGTGCAGTACAGTTTCATTCTTCTGTCTGCCCTATTCCCAGCTTTCTATAAAGCCTTTTTTAATTTCAAGATATGTAGAAAAAGTCAGAATGGAGGTAAAAGAACTCTAATGAGCAATAAACCATTTTCTCGGAAGACCACCATGATCTTTGTTAAGTTTGCAGGTAATAGCAGGTACTCTGCAGGTATTACAGTTGGTTTAATAAAACCCATAGCCTGAATAAAGCCAGCAATAAGATGACTCCATTTAAATAAAAATACAATGGGATGGATTTGATTGTAAAGAAGCTAAATGATATTACATTGCTTTGAAAAGAAATGACTAAAAAATGTATATCTGACTAGGATCAGCCCAGTTATTAAAGTCTAGGAGAACGATTATATCTGACAAATTACATACATGGGAAATCGCTAAATAAACATAAATAATGTGAAAATCAAGATGAAACGATGAGCCAGGCACTGTGCTAGGCTCTGTGGGGAAACCTGGGAGGTCATGGGATTCCCACTCCAACTGGAGAAGCAGAGATGCACAGAGGAGCCAGGATGCCACCATCAGAAGTTACTGTCCCTTTGCTCATAGTTTCTGGTCTGGAATGCCATGCCCTTCTGCTTTCCTGCTTAGTGAATACCTACTCATCCTTCAAGACCCAGGTCACTTCCTCTAACCTTCCTGAAACCTCTGAAGAGACTGAAGTTCCCTTAGTGCTCTTACAGAAACCCTTCCAACTGTATTCTAATCACCTGTTCATGTCTGTCTTCATTGCTAGTCAACGAGTTCCTCGAAAACTCTGAGCACATCGAAGCAGGTTGTATAATCCAAAGATGGCCTTGCCACATGTCTTCTAGAACCTTGTCACACTCCATCAGATTCCATCGGTGGAATCTATGTCCCTTCCCTTTGATCCTGTCTCTGCTAATGGGCTACAGCAGAAGAAACACTTCTGAGTCTAGGTCATAACATGCATTTCTGTCTAGCTTTGTTGGAACCCAGCCTCCATGTCATGAGGAAGCCTGAGGCAAAGAAGCCTTAGAGAAGCCTATGGAGAGAGCCGCATGGAAAGGACCCAAGGATCACAGCCTTCGGTACTGGCTGAGCTCTTGGCTGACAGCCAACATTAACTGTCCAACCCTGTGAGAAAGCCATCATGAAAGGGGGCCCACGTGACCCCTAGAAGCGCTGCTCTAGCTGATGCCCCACGGAGCAGAGAAAAGCTGTTTCTGCTGAGCCTTAGCCCACTGCAGACTTGAAAGTAAAATAAATGACTATTTTTTTAAGCCACAAGTTTCAGAGTCATTATGCAACGGTAGACAACTAGAATACTTTTTTCAATTTTGCTTCTCCACTGTGTGGCACAGTGCCTGGAATATAACAGATACACAACATATATTTGCATGATGATTGGTGATCTAACACCAAGGAAGCCGGAAGTGGTGGAGAGAATCTTCTTTTATTCTTTTTGTGGGCAGTTGTGGGGAAGCTGTTTTCCACTTGTCTTTCTTTTTGTTTTTTCCCCTTTCCTTGCATCACAAACACATGAGTGTTTCCTCATGCAGGCTTGACTGCTGCTGTCTGACTCTCAAAATAAAGGTTTGCCTCAATGAACTTAGCTCTGCTTTGAACTGAGAGAACTGCCTAGGGTTAGCATCAGAACGAAGGTGTGGGTGTGACACAGGTACTGTGACTGTGGACAATTTGCCCACCATGCCTATGTGAAACACCAGAAAAAACTACTCCGCTATCACCTCGAGGAGCTGTGGTAGGGTCCACGACAAACTTAAGACCTTTTGGGTATGACAGAGAGGAGGCCGGCACAGCTTCAGTGGAGGGACAGGTGGCTAGTCAAATCTGTTAGGAGGAGGGCTGGTGGCTGCCCTTCCAAGCTGGTGGCTTGGAATCTCTGTTTCCTCCTTCTGAAGTCTCCTCTGGTATCGCCAAGGAGAAGCTGGGACTACATTTCCCAGAATCCCCTTTCCTATAGGAAGATGAGGGGTGCTCAGGTGAAATCTGGAAGATGGAAAAGAAGAG
>NW_011888797.1:1723725-1732161 GCF_000151845.1 Pteropus vampyrus | reverse complement strand
GCCTGTATTTGGTACATAATAAATGATGACAATGCAAAATGTGTTTTATGTCAGACAAGTTCGACTACTGAGGAGAACTTTCAGATTAAGTTTTGGCTTGTGAGACAGTAACTCTAGTTCATAATAGCACTTAAGTTCTTCAGTTGTACCTTGTATAACGGTTATTTTTTTTTTCCCTTAATGTTGTGCTCTCTTGAGTGAAGAAATGTGTGTGAGTCATATGAAATATGTATTGACTTAGAATAATCCTTTGAGTAAATCAGTTCAGGATAACTTTGTACTGGTCCTCTTTACCTGGCACCAGAAATGTTTTGATTAAACTGTCTCCCTAAACAAGCAAAAGTAGTTGAGGCAATAATAATAAGAACTTCAAAAATTAGAGCAAAAGTAAAGAGTACATGGGGGTAGGGGAGAGGAAGGTGGGGGTGAGAAAGATGGGGCGGGGGGAGGGAGGAAGGAGGAGAGAGAAGTGAAAGGAGAAAGCGCCACCCACCCCACCACCCAGTTTGATGAAGCTGCCTTGAGAAGGTGGACCAGTGAGAACAACACCCTGATTCTGATGGACTGGTATAAGGCAGTGGTAGGTGACACCAGAAAGTACTGAGTCCTACCCACCAGATCTCTTCAGCTTTCACTAGACATGGGCCAGGGACCCTCAGTCCAAGAGGTGATGAAGTTGAATACCTGAGATGAGGACACAGGAGCACCAGTGGTTGAAGCCACTCCCTTGTTTATCAATACCAATAGCAAGCATTTATTGAGCACTTAATACATGCCAGGCTCTTCTAAGCCCATTAGAATGTATTAACTCATTTCATCCTCATAATAGCCCCATTAGCTAGGATTATCTGCTATTTAATAAATGAAGAAACTGAGGCACAGAGAGGTTAAAAGCCTTACTTAGTTATTTAAGTGATAAAATAGTAAATGGATCTAAATTCCAGTTGTCTGGTTTGAAAGGCCAGAGTTAAGTTATCCAATCTTAACTTACCCTATCCTTCCCCTCAAATACATAAGCCCCTTTTCTGGTTCAAGAGTCTGATGTTAAGAGTGCTTCAATCAGCTGGCCCATGCAAACAAAAAAAAAATGGGATAGCTGCCTTTAATTTCTCTAGCTGCCTCATGGACAATGCAACAAACTACATAATGTTGAGTCAAAGGTTATGAGTCTAACTCAGTGGTTCTCAACCAGGGATGCTTCTGTCACTTGCATGTGTACACTTGTGAAGACACACACACGGACATATGACAGTACCTGGAGACATTTTGGGTGGTCATGACTTGGGGAGAGTGCTACTGGCATCTAGTAGGTATAGGCCAGAGTTGCTACTGAACATCCTAGAGCACACAGGGCAGCCCCCCCACAGCAAGACTTACCCAGCCCCAAAGATCAGCAGTCCTGAGGCTGAGAAACTGATTGGTGTTATCAGGCACAGCCATGGAAATCGACTATTCATGGTCTTTTGTAGCAAAGTCAAAATCCCATTAACTAAGCACTGGGTTAAGATCACAGTGTAAGAACCAATATGACACAGTCTCTGTCTTCAAAGTGATTATACCGGCCACATGGAATCTTTGCTTTTAAAATATAATATCCTAAACTCAGAGGAAAAACTGGGCAAATTAAAGCAGAACAAATGCCTGTGAGTGATTGCTCTCTCTTCATTTTCATCAAGGACTCTGAATTCTCTGATTGCTGGGATCTCCAAGTGGGCCCTCTGAAACCAAAAAATTTGTAGCATCTCTACTATGAACTCAGTATCAGTGGTAGTGAATGCTGATGGTGCCAAGCCCAGAAGTCGAGCTGCCATGAGAGCTGGAGAATCACCCTCTGCCAAACAGGAGCAGTGCCCACATCCCATCATCTCCACAGACCTCAGCCAACGATTGACTGACATGGGGCCCTGCTTTAAAGGTGACCCAGCTCTGTGGTACACTCTCTGCTCCAGAGCTTCCCTGTTGGATCGGAAAACATATCCTTAGCTTAGCTTTTCTCCTCTGCCCTTCTCTACTTCTCTCTCTCCCCTTTCTCCTGAGAGCACTGTACCGATCAACAACTTTACCAAGAATCCTTGCCTCAGGCTCTGCTTCTGCTTAGAAAAGTCCACCCTAAGACATTATTTTTTTAAAAAAAGGTCACTGCAAGCATGCGTCAACAATGGTGACTCCTGAAAGACACTACTATGATCTGAATGTTTGTGTTCCCTCAAATTCATATGTTGAAATCCTAACCCCTCTCAATTTGATGATATTAGGAGGTGATTAGGTCATGAGAGGGGAGCCCTCATGGATGGAATTAGTGCCCTAATAAAAGAGCCCTCAGAGACCTAGCTCACCCCTTCGACCGCGTGAAGACACAGAAAAGGCGCTAGCTAAAAAACAGGAAGTGGGTCCTCAGCAGGCACTTGATCTTAGACTTCCCAATCTCCAGAACTATGAGAAATAAATTTCTGTTGTTTATGAACCACCCAGTCTGTGGTATTTTGTTATAGCAGTGAGAACAGACTAGGACAGACCCTCAAGGAATCATCAGAACTCTTAAGTTCATATGAAAATCTGTCTTCTTCACTCTTTGCTTATGATTGTCCTTAATTCTTCTTTCTCTTCACCACAACCTGAGACCCTTGGTAAGACATATAGGTGACATATAAGAAAGTGGAGATTAGTAAGTGGAGTAAGGTCTAAGTCTCTCTTTTGAGTCCAGAAAGCACTAAACGACAGGAATCTGTATAGTTCAGTGTGTCCTGACACTCATTTATTTTAGGCACTCATTATCATGGTTTTACTGGTGATGGAAAGGAAGAGTCCCTGGTTCTCTCCTTCTCAGATTCTCAGAGCTCTGGATCCTGAAAGAGCACCTATAGTAACAAGTTGGATATGGTTGCAGAACATAAACGGAAATGAAAATAGGTAGAAAAGACAGGAAACAACCTGGGTGCAATAAGCACTTCAAATGAGACGTCTTTGTGAAGTTCTTCCTTGAATACGGGTAAAGCAAGACGAGGACAGGCAATCGAGTATGATCTTTTAGCTCATGGTTCATATGTAATTTCTTTCCTGATGAATCCAAACCAAATCCTTCGAAAGCAGATAAATCTCTGAAACTTGACAATGCTAAACTTGTTACCTAATGTGTTCTGAGTTTTTTCAAGATCATAACCATTAATCTCATTCATGAATAGACATCGGTGATATATGATCAGTCGATGTTTGCTATTCCTAATGGTTACATATCCAGGAATTTGTAAACTAAAAGTGTTAATACACTGTATTTAGGTAATATGATAACTATAATGATAATAAAAAAGATTTGTTAAATGTTTATAATATGATAGGTTCAGAGATAAGCATTGAATATGAATTATCTCATTTAATTATCATAATAAGCCATGAAATAGATCTCATTAGTAGCCTCATGTTGCAGACAGCTTTTAACAGTGGAAACAAATGAGCACTCAGAATGTCTGACCCCAGACTCTAACTACTGTATTAGTTACCTACTGCTGCATAACAGATTACCACAAACTTAGAGGCTTAAAACAACACACATTAATAATCTCACAGTTTCTGTAGGTCAAGAATCCAGGCACAGCTTAGCTGGGTCCTCTGCTCAGGGTGTCACCAGGCTGTAACACAGTTGTTGGTCAGAGCTGCAGTCTCATCAGAGGCTCGACTGAGGAAAGACCTGTTTCCAAGATCCCTCCCTCATTGTTGGCAGAATGCATTTCCTTGTGGTTGTAGGAGTGAGGACCCATTTTCTTGCTGGCTGTCAGCTAGGGACACCTGTCAACTCCTAGAGGCCACCTTGCTTTCTTTGCATATGGTCCCCTTCACAGACTGTCTCACGGCATGGCCACTTACTTTCTCAAAGCCAGCAAAGGAGAGTCTCTTTAATGCCAGTTGGCTGAGATAGGGTCTAATGTAGCATAACATAATCAGATAAGTGACATCTCACTACATATGCCATATTCTATTGGTTAAAAGCAAGTCGCAGGTCCCACCTGCACTTAGGGGAAGAGAATTATACCAAGGTGCGAAAACTAGAAGCCAGGCATCACAAACTTTAGGGTCTGTCCACCACAACTACTAGCCGAGTAAGACTGCAAGCATGCTTGAGCAACCTTCTCGATTTTTGCCAAGTTTGTGCATCATCTACAATATTTTAATTTCCTATATTTCCTTAACTTACTTTTTAAAATAGTTATTTTACAAAGAAATTTCATATCACAGTAATAACTCAAAAATCAATATTACTTACTACAAAGAGAAGGTAACACAAAGGAAAAATAAAAAGGTAAGGTAAAATAAAAAACAAAGAGATACTGTACGTTGTATTCACCTAACTTAATTCTCACACAGTTCATGTTCAGTAAAAATATCCTCATTATTAAAAATGTAGAAACCAAGATCCAGAAGTTTAATAAACTACTTATGACCATTTGGCTTGTACCAAGGATTCAAATCCATGGCTACTGGCAGCTCAAGTGCACAAGCACTACAGTCTAGACAGCACCCAACTTCATCGTGTACCCCAATTTTCCTGGTTCCTTTTCCTTCTCCTTTTCCTAACTCTACCTGTCTTCTCCACCTGTCTGCTACCCTCTTCAACTCTGAGATTCATCTTTAGACACCAGGAATCAATAAGATACAAGGGGAAAGAGTAAGTATGCTCAGACTTTCATCCTGGCTTTATTTCTGGCCTTGTCACCTGGGGCAAGTCACTGCTTTGCCTCAACTGTCTCATCTATAAAATGGGGAGAATAATAGTAAGTGATTAATAAATGCAAGAGTGAAAAATTTTAATACCATTTTGTCACCATTGCAAAGAAAAATGTCCAAGATACACAACCTTGAGTGCTGTGTATGTGTTTACTGCAGTTAAAATTTTTCAGTCCTTCTCAGAGACCAGTGAAAACAGAAACAAATTGCTTTGACAGATTGCATTATTTTGTGTGTTTCTATTTTTAAAGCTTATTTTTTCTCTTTGGGGGCAATGTCCTTGAGTAGGACTGCGAGGATGAAGGACTGGCCTTAGCAAGAAGCATGGTAAGGACATCTCTGGTGCCAGAAGGGAGAGGCCACGTCTGCAAGCACAATGCTGGCAGGTGGGTCCATATGACAAGAGAAACTTGTGGTCATTCTTTTCTTACTGCTTCAAGGACACTGCTCCTAAAATTCTTTCTTTGCTCTTCTACGACATCAATTTTGCCTCTCAAATAAATGATTTCTATTAGCAAGTTATTTCTCTCATTTTATATAGAAAGGGTTCTTCCTTGACCCAACTTATTCCAGTTGTCATCCTATTTCTTTCTTTTCTTTTATAGTGAATGTCCTTCGAAAACTAAATTTGTTTTCTCCAAATTTTCTACCATCTTTCTTTCTTGAGCACTTCAACCACATTTTCGCTTCCACATCTCCAAGGAAACTTCTCTTACCCAGCTCACCAAAACCCTCTACATGGCTAAATTCAACGGCCAACTTCCCAGTCTTGATCTAACTCACCCCTCAGCAGCATTTGACACAATCAATAACTCCATCCTCCTAAAACACCTTCCTGGAGGTACCACACCTTCTAAGTTTCCTTCTAGCTCCTTTCTGTGGATTCCTCTGTCCTCCAACTTCATAACACAGGTGTGTTCCACCCCTCAATTCTTGGATCTTTTTTTCATTTCTAGTCATTCCTTTGGTGATCTCATCCATATGTATATTTCCAGCCCAGATCTCTCCCTGTCTCCTAGACTCTTCTATCCTACTCAACATCTTCACCAATGGGACACCTCAAACTTAACATGTCTACAAGGGGACCCGCTCTTCTTTGCATCCATTTAAATGGCAACTTCTTTCTTTCAACTCTTTAAAATAAATAGCATATGACACATGAATAGCCTATGATTCTTCTCTCTCACAGAACTCATTCAATCTGCCTGCAATTTCCATAAGCTCTCCTTTCTATTCTTCTCATCTGTGTGTTTAACCAAGCCACCATCATCTCCTTCCTGGATTCTTGCAAAACCATCTAACTGTTTTCCTTGCTTCTGCCCTTGCCACCTCTCCCCTTCCCAAAGTCTCATACCACCAGGCAACCAGAGTGACCCTAATCAAATAGAAACCAGATCTCATCATGCCTCTGCTTGAAACTGTCCAAGGATTTCCCATGTCACTCGGAGAAAAGCTAAAGCTTCCTAGTGACCACTAAGGCCTGATGTCATTTGGCTTTTATTGCCTCTCTGATGTCATTTCTTACTATTGTCCGCCTTGCTCAGTCAACTCCTGTCATACTGGCCTCCTCACTGTTTCATGAACACACTAGGCATGCTTCTGCCTCAGGGCCTTTGCACTTACTGTTCTCTTTTCCTGGAAGAGAGGCCCACCTTTGCCAACTTTTATAAAATTGCAAGCCCCTCTCGATACTTCATGCTTTTCTTTCTTCTCCTTAGCAATTACTAATATTTTTTATATATATATATTTACTTATTTACTTTGTACCTAAGTTCCAACAGGAACTTGTTTGTTTTATTCATTGCTGAGTTCTTAGTGCTTAAAGCAGTGCCTGGCATAGAATGAGGGTGCAATGAATATTTGTTGAATGAATTAACTATCATCAATATAGTATGATTTATCTAATTACAGTTATTTTGTAATGACTTTAATGACATGGGTTTTCTCTCATGTTCCGCATGATTCTGAAGAGGCCGTGTGCTCCATTAATATAACTGCTATTCACACATTCTAAATAATTCAAAAGTTATCCATGGCTTGACTACTTATACAAAGGAAAATATAAACTTATTAATGATTTCAGAGTAGGTACCAAAGCAACAATAGTGATCATAAAATTAAAAATTAAAAAAAATCTAAAATAGAAAATGTGAATTAATATAAATGAGTGTGCCTTTAGAAAGGGGATCACTTAAAATAGATAGATATCACTCGGAAATACTTTATTTGGGAATTTTGCTGTGCTTTTGCTTTCTGTGGGTTAATATGAGTTACAGAATATTAAAGATCCGGGGTGCCGAAGTAAGCACTTACCTACTGACTAATCAGGCTGCGGCAAAGATTTTACGAAAGATTAAATTTAACTATGTCCTCACTTTTATCATGAATTAAACATTCTCCTAACTGTGTCTCTTGACATGCAATGTTAAAAGAGATAAGACTCTTGCTGTTAAATTGTTCAAGTATAGAGCCTGTCTTTATCCATTTGGAAGTATAAACCTCTAAGTTTATAAAACATGTTTTCTATGATTTTTGGACAGCACGACACATAGCTAACCAAGAAGATACTAGTAATTCACAAAATGTACTTAGTGTTAATCATTTCAGATGTATATAGATTCACAGTAAGCTTCCTGGGTTTTCTTCTTTCTTTTCCCACCTTGAACTAAGTTCTTTGTTTTATGTATAAAAGGTTGAAGCAACTTCTGGAAGCTGAAATAGCTCTTAAAATTGTTGTCTCTCTATTGCAGCTTTTTATAAAAGACTTGATTTAAATAAGTGTGCTTCTCATGATTTCTAAATTTCATAACATCATGTAGAAACAGGTCTACTGTTCAACTAAGAAACATTTTAATTATTCATGACAGGGAAAAAGTTAATTTATCTAGAATTTCCTGCTGCTTCCTAAGCAGGGACGAACCTGCAAAGTCCCCTCCTGCTTGCTGAGCTGGCCGAGGCCAACTGAGGATGCACATCAGAGCTCAGAGGCTGAGTTACAGCCAATTGTGCCACTTATGCAAAAGGTGCGGGCGGCAGGGAAAGCTGGGAGCCAGGCAGTGAGAAAGGCTACTAATGAAGAAAGTTCCAGAAAGAGGAAAACCTAGCTGTTGGTAGTGGACTGACGATTGTGGGATAAAGGGTAAGTAAGGAAGCTGTCGCCCAGGGAAGAACATGGGAGGCCAGGGGAGGAAGAGATGCTAAGTTTTTATAAAGTTTTGTCATCACCCTTTTTCCAATTGCTATTTTTTCCTACTAAACATTAAAATAAATACCTAGTTATTTAAAATTTTAAGAGATATAATCAAACAAAATTATCTTGTATACAACCAAAATAATAAAAGCAGTCTGTCATTACACCTTGGTCAGCATCACCATGTAACGAAAGGCAGAATAACCCTCCTAAGGTACCTGCTCTAATTCTGGTAGATGAATACTGTGGTCTAGATATCTTAGGAGACACATAAGAGATCTGTCACCTCTTTAGTAATGTGTATCATTTGAAAAAATATGAGGCCTTTTGAGTTTTAACTAATAAGTCATGAAATGACATTGAAAAGACCTATGTAGAAGGAACTTCAGAAATGGAGAAAATAATTACAAAGCTTAAAAATATATATATTTTTCATTAATCGAATAAAGCTACCTAGTTTTGATGGGAATCAAAATTTTGACAGAGTAGATCAGAGAAAGAACTGACATTATTTAGGATCATGTAAC
>NW_011888797.1:1708131-1721590 GCF_000151845.1 Pteropus vampyrus | reverse complement strand
TGTTAAGGCTACATATATATGTGGTACAACTATTTTTAGAGTAAGAGAGTAAAAGACACGAAAATTCAGAAAGATGGTACCTCTGGTAGTGGAATGAGATTCAAGTAGCTTTGATAGCTTTAGTAACATGCTGGTTCAATGTTTCTTGAATATTTTTGCCCACAGTAAGAAAAACATTTAACTTTGTGATATTTGTGTATATATGTAAACACACACAAAATATCTGAGACAAAAGCTTTACACAATAATACTTACCCTTTCTACTTGCATACACACTTATATTAATTTTCCATTCCATTAAAAAACAATTAGAGTTGGTAACCTACAATTAGGTTGCCACCATAATTTGAAAAATACCATTCTAGTTTATAAGTTCATTTTATTATTATGCTTTGTAACTTACACATAAGTTGCAAATATTATTTTGCAGTGATTACATATATAAAAATTACAGAACTAAAATAGTAGGTGTAATTTTTGTCCAGGCTCCATGGGCCTGTTGTAATCATGTACGTACAACACTGAAGGAGACCATCCAGTATGGGGTGGGCAGGCTGGATCCAGGATTCTCAGGCTGAGAGATTTCAAAAAACATGTCTGTAAACTAGCAAATGGAAATGGGGGAGTGACATTTTCTCTAGGCCACAGTATATATCAGTTTCCAAATATCAGTATGAAAAAAGCAAACATGCCAAACCACCAAGGCCATTGCCAGAAACTCTATTCTTGCATACGACTGCCATGTATGCAGTCTCATCCAAAAGGAACATCTTAACCAGGAGGGATAAAAATACCCATGTCTCATACTTGGTGTAGAGGTTTACAATCGATGACTAATTCTCACTGATTGCCTTAAGAGGTACTCAGAAGCCTATCCAAGTAAACACTTTCTTAACAATTATTTGCCATGCAAGGGAGCTATCCTATAAATTTAGCACATCAAGATCTGCCTGCAAAAACAAGCATCGGGAGGAGGGTTAGCAAAGCCCTAACCTTCCTGAGACTATTTCCTCACTTATAAGTTAAGGAGATGAGACTAGTTGCTTTTTGAGGTCCTTTCACGATCTCTCCTTTATATCATATCATAGTATTAAAAGTATCTGTGTGAAGGACGATGATAAAATGGTTTTATTCTTTAAAAATAAAGTAACATAGATAGTAGCATATGGTGTTTGTAGGGAGAAGTCCGGGAAGCTTAGTAGAAGAAAACAATTTTCCTTGTTCTAATATGTAATCCTTTCAATGGCTAATGGCTCTGGAATAATAAAGACATTAGGAATATGTAGTAAACAAATGATGTTTATTCTGTATTCCTATTATCTATATCCAGTGCACATACAAAGGAGATATCAAACTCTATTGAGACACAACCTGAGCAAAAATGAATGCGTCTAACAAAATGCTTCTCTTTCCAAAAGGATATATGAACAGATGGGTCTATTTACAATTACAATGAGTTTCCAAATTACAGAGGCAAATGGAAACTCAGAGATGCTGGAGACAACACAATCTACTGAGGGCTGGTCCATCTGCATCACTGTTCTAGGTGTTGGGGAACTTACACAAGGAAGTCCATCCTTGTAAAGCTTACTTTTTACTAGTTAGTGACACCCAGAATGTCAATTATCTTAAAATGACAGGTGGTTTTAACAATCTCCTTCTGTATAAATCTTCAGGTATAACATGGGAAGTGTCTCACCCACTGACAGTTTGTTTGAGCCTAAGTAGATTTGGGATCCCCAAAATCTACCAGACCACAGAATACACCAAAGGTATCTAAAACCTGCCCCTTGTTTTCCAGGAACCTAAAGTTCAATGAGATGATTACATTAAACTGTCCATTGAAATATGCTTTATGGGTTCCTGCCTGAATCAAGAATTATGTTTTTAGGAAATGACACACTCTTACCTCTCCCCCTGCTTCCAATCTGCTGGCATCATCTGAAGTACTGGTCAGGTTTCCAGGGTGAAGGAGAGAATCATCATCTTTGCAAGGACTGTTGACAGCTTCTAATTCATCAAAAAGAATATTGACATCCTTGGCCACTGCAACCAAAGCAAACACATTACAAGTGAGAGCAAGGATCTGGGATCTTAAAAGCTATACCAGAAGAGAAGGCACCTCCCTTTGGCTTCGTATGTTTTCATTGTTTCGATAACACCTTGAATGATAGGTATTTATTTCCTAAGAGAAAAGGATGTCAGATGTAAGTATGTTTGACCAAACAGTGTCTTCACTTGGTGAGATTAAGGACAATGTGAAGCTAAGCGAAGTACTTCTGTAAAATAAATATAATTTGTCTTCCATAACAGGAGGTGTTGTGTTTTGCCTTCCTTCCTTTAGTTGTTTAGCATAAGGCACCGTCATTTAAGACTTCTAAGAATGCATTCTCTGTGTTGGAGATAACCTATACTTTTTAATATATATATATATATATATATTTTTTTTTTTTTCATTTTAAGTGCCATACAACTTACTAAGTGAACTCATAAATGCATGGTTTTATTTCTTCTTTGTGACTTATTTAAGGTTAAATAGAGAAAAGCCAATGCGATAATAAAGCATGCAGTTAGATTTTCTGCCTTTCTTCTTCTCTAATCATGGATCGAAATTATGAAGTAAGCCACTCAGGGGCTCTCAAGAGACTGTTGATGCTAAGATGTCAATACATAAAGCACTGTATATGGGAGATCCAAATACAGGACACCATGTTCAAATGCACAGTGCCTTGCAGCATACCAAAAAGGAAAGTTCAGCACTAGTGGATGAGAAAATATAATGCCAGGTATGGGTCTTGTCTGTATCAACTCAAATTATGGACCAACATTGAAGTTCACTTTTTCCTTTGATGCTTTAAAAATGGCTAAGGATTTTTAACTTGTCAGGAGCCACTGCACAGAAAAAATCATAGGAGACTGGGTTCTGTTTACCCAAGCATGTGAAAGACTATTCATTCTTTCATTCAAAAAAATCTTTAGAGGCATGCACACTATATGTCTAGGCACAGACTGCATGATGGCCATACCTGGGTGAATAAAAGTGTTATTGTATTAATAAGAAAACAAAACAAAGAAATGTAAAGAGTGGTGTGTGCTATAAAGAAAAGAACAGAGTTTGGATATAGAATAAAGATGACATATTTAGATGGAGTGACCAGGGTCTAAAGCTATATCCAAGTATGTGATTTTAGTAAATTCATTTAGCTTCATTTTACATCTGTTAAATAAGGCAGGTATGGAGATAAAACTAATATTTATTGCTTGCTGTGACAGATTGAATTGTGGCCCCCAAAGGTGACTTAATTCCTGGAACATGTGAATATGTTACCTTACGCAGCAAAAGGGACTTTGTAGATATGATTAAGTCAAGATCTTAAAATGGGAAGATTATCCAGGATTCCATAGGTAGGCAATGTAATTACAAGGGAAGCAAGAGGGTCAGAATCAGAGAGAGGTGGGAACATGCTAATGGTTCACTTTGACAAAAGAAGATAGGGCCACAGGTGAAGGAATGCAGGCGGCCTCTAGAAGACAAGACAAGAAAGTAGATTCTCCCCAGAACCTCCGGGAGGAACACAGTCTTGCTAACACCTTGATGACTTCTGACCTCCAGAACTGTGAGATAATAAATTTGTGTTGTGTTAAGTTACTAAATTTGTGGTGATTTGTTATAGCAGAAAAAAAAATCCCAATATATTTATTACAGATTTTTAGACTCTGAAGCTACAGAAAAAGCACTCCATCATGGTTTTTCATACAACCAAGGTTTAGGAGCACCTGCTCTGTACCAGGTACTCAAGGACAGGTACTGACATTTTTTGAGGAAGTGCTGTACAGTGTTGTGGGAAGTGCAGAGATCAAAGATAACTTCTTGGATGACCCTATGTAAGGAAGTTCCCCCTTCACCCAATTATCTCCTTTCACTGCTCATTTTCTTCATAGCACTTATCACAATCTGTAAGTACGTTCTTTATATTTCTGTTTACTTGTGTATTGGATAGTTACTCTATTAGAATATAAGTTCTATACGGGCAGGAACCTTGTCTGTCTTGACTGATGTACAGAGGTCCTGGCATGAAATAAGCCCTCAACACATATTTGCTGGATGACAGAATGATGATCGCAAAGTGGTCACTGTGTAATGACATCTGAGAACCTCCTTTCTTCCAACATCTATGGCTCTAGGACCTTGCATACACATTTCTCTAACATGATTCTTGTTCTGTGGAGTCAGGAGCTCTACAGCGTCAAGCAGATACTGATTAAATTTTCAACTAGATAGTGATTCTATTTCAAGTAGATATTGGTGAGATTTGAACAATATGATACAATACTTTGTTAACAAAGTCAGAAGACCCACTGACTATTCCAAACTCTACCACTTGCGTGAATTTCTGCATCCATTTCCTCGCTGGTGAGAACAGTTACAGAAAACTCTCTTGGGGTGGGTGAGGGGATTGCATGAGAAAATGTACATATCAGCAGGGTGGCTAACTCATAGCAGATGCACAAGAATACTAGTTTGTCAATTTTAGAATCTGGGAGCAAAGTTAGCATTTTAGCCTTAACGATACAAGACGACAGAGGAGGCATTTATGAGTTGGAATGGTTGTTATGAGGGATGGATTGGGATAAGATGTGGGATAAAGGGGAAAGCTAAAGAAGACGCTGAGATTCATGTCCAGGTGCCTGGGCCATGAAACTCTTAAATACCCAGCCATCCGTCTATGAGAACTGTCCCTATGCTTTTGCCACAATTGTCAGGTCATCTTCTGCCAGTATCACCTTCTGGTGTTAGCACAATCAGTTCAATAAAGCCCTCTGTATCTGTGGCTTTCAACTGGGACCAAATTGTCACCCTGGAGACATCTGGCATTGCCTGGAGACATTTTTTGGTTATTGGGGGCAGTGCTAGTGTTATCTAGTGGGTAGAGGCCAGGGATGCTGCTAAACATCCTACAATGCACGAAACAGTCTTACAACAAAAAGTTCTCCAGCCCAGATGTCAACAGTACTAAAGCTGAGAAATTCTACTCTACATTAAAGGCCCAACTATTTGATTCTAGAGGGACCAGATAACTTGGGAAAAGGGAGAGAAGCCCTTTGCTCTCCTTACTTTCGCCATCAGAATAACTGTCTGGGCTTCCTGGGTGCTCAAGAGAAATCAGTGTGTTATGGTGATCCAATTTGTAGAGAATAAGTGATGTTAAGGCATCGTAATCACTTGCCGGCCTCTCAAGAGCTTCAGCAGAGATTCAAAATGCTGTAATGTCAGAAAATGCTCAGCTGAACGCATGGTCAGAAAGACTGTAGACTATAGAAATATTCCACAGACAAAAGAAATGTGTCTTTCATCAATATTTCACCTTTGTTACTGGTCTATCAGCTTTAACTACAAGGTAAGTTTTAGAAACAAAGCACAATATCCTTTGATGCAAACTTACATCATTTTCTTTAAAGAGAAAACAACCCCTAATTTCTGCAGTTAACCAATTTGTAAGAAGCTATTGATTCAACATGTATTTATCATGTGCCTACCATGGCCAGACACTGAACTGGGCTAGGCACTGGGGCTCAAATACTGGATGCAACAGTCATGGCCCCTGTCTTCACAGAGCTCACTGTCCAGCAAGATGGGGATGGGGCCTTTCTTCCTGTGGGCATGAATGTCACAAACATACTCTACGTCCGAATAAGGTCACTTATTAATGGATCCCATCACCTCCCTTATACTTTTTTATCAAATAAAAATGTCTGATAAGTATCTGCTGGAACAATTCTGCTGTTTGCTTCATTAAATAAGAAAGGGAACCTATTGTTCTGAGGAGTCTATTAAAAAAGACTAGATGGAGAGAGAATGCAAAAATTCAGTGCTACCCAAATAATGAAACTGTACTGCATTCAGATTCAGGAAAAGCTGTGTGAACAGAACTGGGCAGCTGAGACGAGTAAGGGCAGGTGGAGACCATGCATTTGGGAAAGCAAGGGAGACAACCACATGATTTTCTTTTGCAAAAGCAGGCACTCAGCCTAAAAAGACCTAAGGGCAAAAAAAAAAAACAGCCAGAACTCACATATAACAACTGAACGAGGGTCAAGAAACTAAAACTGCCCGGGAAGACTAAAAATCAGCTGTAGCGTCTGAGTAAATCATCAAATGTAGCATAGCAGAGATTTCTGAGGGTTGGCTCGCTATATTGTCCCAGAGAAGTCCGAGGGCCAGGAAGCAGGCAGAGCGGACCTTCTTTATGGGATGGGAAGGCAAATTTACTGTGGCAGTACTGAATCTACTCATCAGATATTTGCCATTATTTTTTCAGTAAAAATCATTGGAGATATTAGCTATTATTCATTCTATATGGAAATAAAGACCAGAAATATACTTTGAGGGCTCAGATAAACAAACTGATTATCTTCTGCCATCTGTGCACTGAATCAACATTTAGTTTAGGTGCTAGAGATATAAACATGACCAAGACCCAAGTGGGAAGTCTCATACTTCCAAATAAGAAAATAAAATTGAGAAATCGATGCTATAAAGGCAATGAAAAAAAAAAACAGTAAATATTTTTTAGAAATAGTCTAAGATAGAAATAAATATCAAAAAAATCAAATAGTTTGACTCACTACTCTTTTAATTCTCTATTTTCCAAATGTAGCAGAATAACCCCACCTTGGTATTACAGGAAAGAAGTACTTTAATTTCAGTATTTTCTGATGCAAGAAATTATAGGTCACTGAAGACATGAGAGGGTTGAGCAGCATAATCTAAGTATCTATATTTGTTCTGCAGAGTGCCAGTTCATTATACTATTTTTGTCCCGAGTTCTACATTATTACATCTGATACTCAGAATTCTGAAGGTATTGCATATTGACCTCAAAGCCTCATTAGAAAATGGAAAAAAAAAGAAAAAGGACACCTTCAAGAATAATTAAATATACAAAAAAAAAGTGTTTATATCTCAATCTGAACACTTACTTGGCTGTTTTATAACAGATTCACCTCTACTTCTTGGATCCCTTTCAGGCGAAGGCTCAAAGCAGCTCCAAGACTGACATAAGAGCTAGCAAATAGGTGCTCAGTGTCCGTTTAAAAATAAACGAAAGCTATTTTATTATAAATAAAAGCTAATTGTTATCGTTTCTTATTCTCATTATCTTAATGAGATTATTTAAAAGAATCTGTTTCTCTCCTAGGCTTGGGCATTAATTTAGAAGGAAGTGAGGACAGATTATAATTTATTGAGAGCCGACTGTGCTTTAAGAATTGTCAGGCCTGTTTTCTTTCATCCTCAGAACACCTTATGAGGCAGGTATTATGAGAAAGAAGCCAGGTCCAGAGATGCTAAGTATGGCTACACGGTTAAGTGACAAAGATGAATTTTAACCCAGTTCTTATTCTCAAATCCATGCTATTTCTAGCTGGGCTTTTTCTTTTATTGTTGGAAATCATTCTCATATCATTTTAGGCTTTCAAGAAAAGGAAGTCATTTAACCACCAAACAATTATCTTGCCACAGTTCTAACATTTATCTGAATAAAACGAGACTTTACATCTGTAGTCCAACGGGTCTGACATTTTTTAAAATTTAACAAATAGATCAAATGTTTTTAAAAATTCGGGAAACATAGACTCAGCACAGCTTTGAGCACCTTAGGCTTAGGCTGGAATTTATATGACACTAGCAAGCCTAGGACTCTACAGATGTTCATTATTCTTCAAATGAATCTGATAATAGCCCTAAGGCAGAGAATGCCTAGCTTACCGATAAGAAAAAAATAATAATAATAAAGTACTTGGAAAGGACATAAATCTTTACTTAGCTGATTTTATTCCTTTCCAATAGATCAGTAGTTTTCAAAGTGTGTTCCCTGGAACCCCAGAATCCTTTGAGCTCTTTGGGAGCCGTGGAAGGGGCAAAGATGAAACTGAGTGGGCAAAGCCCACTTCAATCCCACCTACTCCAAACAGCTGCTATCTGCTTTAAATATTTAGATTGTATATAAAAATATATTTGGGGGAAAAACAGTTTGGAAACCTCTTTTAGTATGTTATGACAATTATGATGTTTATGTTAACATATACCCAGAGAAAACCTGGGGTAAGAAAGTTGCAGTCTTCACTGGTATAAACATGAGAGTAGGCATTTTTTTCCTGCCATGGGAAGTTTACTTGAAATATTTTGAGATTGAAAATATGTCTTTGAAAAAAAAAGGCATGAGATTTTAAAAAATTATATGTGGTCATTAAAAAAATAATTTCATTGACATTTCCTGGCTTAGTAATGCTGTTTGTAAAACGGAGAATCATAGATGGCATGGGGTGCCCACAGAGCAATGGGGCCAAGGTCATTAACTTGTTCATTCCTGGGGCAGTGTGTTTTTTATGAAGACCTTCTCTGGCTACTACACTTCATTCTAAAGACAAGACAGACACCTTCATTACCTCTATAACAAGGCAGATAAAGATGGCACCTTTCACAGCCCTGGGAATGATATCTAGAAACCGTGTACCTAACTCAAGCTTTGCTCAGTAACCTTGATTACCTCTTTCACAGCCCGAAATGAGGTCTATGGTATTTTGCGGTGAACATCCTCAGTGTCTACTGACCATGATTCTCCCTTCTCAGGAAGAAGCATGAGCTATGTGGGTTATTTAACTTATTTAAGCTTCAATTTAATTTCTATTAGATTGGGTTATTTAACTTATTTAAACTTTAATTTCTTTAAGTGGAGATAATACAATCTACCATGCAGAACTGTTAAGAGGAATGCAGACAAGGCGGTAGCCAACACTTAACACTTACCGTGCGCCGGGTACTACACCAAGCTTTACACAGATTGACTATGACTAGCTCCCCCTTACAAACATGGAAATTGAGGCAAAGAGAATTTAACACTAAATAACATAGATAAAAAGGTCAATCGCAGAGTTGCCAGACAAGATTACCAGTTCAATGTATGTCAGCCCCTTCCTCTCCCCCATCTTCCTCTTTAAACGGCATGACTACAGGATTAAAAATAAAATTGGAAATCAGGGCTCAAGAAATCAGATTCTAAATGACTCACTGGATGGAAGAGAGAAATGACTCAGGCTCCTCAGCCACAGAAGCACAGAGCACCACCGATGGAGGGACCGCTGTATGATTATACAGACACACGTGCAAGCACAGAGGTCGGACAATAGGATATCAACCACCCAATCATCCTCCCAACCTCTGCGTTCTAATTTTGAACACTCTGCTCTGTGCTCTCTTTCCTTCATTTGAACCTAATGGATTATAATATAACAACGTCTGCGGGGTATGAATGCCACTCAAGAGTCCCCATGGTCTGTATCTGCATATGCTGGGAATCAAGAGTAAGACTTTCACCCATTATCATTACATCGAGCTAAGTCATTCCCCAGGCCCCATCCCACTGGCTTGATGCACAGTTTAATTCTGGTCATCGATGATATTCCCACCCCTCTCCCTCACATATCCAGGACAGTACAAAGGTTCCAGAGGTTTTATAAACAGCAGAATGTCAGGTCTCCGAGCCACACTGGCTACTGCTGAGCTGCCCGCTTTGCAGGTCTACAATGGAATTCATTCATTCACTCACTCATTAATACAATTTATCGAGTAGCTACTATATTCCACACTCTGGCTCAAGGTACTAAAGATACAACAAAGAAATAGGAAGATGATACTGCTGCCATCCCAGAGTCTCTAAAGTTCCCTGAATGCTGTAGGATCTGTTCCTTCCTCAGGCTGGGGAAAGTCAGTTGTGGCTGGCAGTTAAGGTGGCTCACGAGTAGCTCCGCAAGCACACAACACAGCCATTCTCCATTCCCTCCCTTTTCACTCACCCACGAGAAGCCATGCTACCACTGCAGGACACTCTGAGGGGGTTGTCTTAGAAAATTTCTCTCCCTCTCCCTCTTTCTTCTTCTCCTATCCAAGCATCAGATCAGCCACTCAGAAGCTCAGGCTTTCAGAAAACAAAGGCCAGGAACTTTAGGCAACACAAAACTCTACTGAAACATAGGAGTTCAAGGGATTTGCTGCCATCACGGAATGAGGAGTGAAGGATGAGAATAGAGAAGAGAAAATAACATCAACGAACGAACACACACACACACACACACACACACACACACAGTTACATTATACGGCCACACATACACACTCTTCTCCTAGTTGTTTTCATTGTGAACAACAAAACATGATCTGTGAACATTTTCATTTTTCCTGAATTGAACTACACACCGAAACATTCAACACTGCTTTAAAATATTATGCCTAGCACGGTGCCTGCCACGTAACAGGTGAGATGGATAGATGGAAAGATGGATGAATGGATAAAGTAACTCTTTTCTTCCTTATAAGCTATAGATCTGATATGGGGGAAGTTGAGTAACAACTTATGGATAGCCAGCCGCTCTGAGACATCTTCTTTTGAATAGAGAAAGCTATTCTTAGTACATAAGCACTATAGGAAAAAAAAAATGTAAATGTATTTTACAATGTAGAAGCATGGGGAGGAATTCTTACATTAAGATATAACAACACAGAAATAAAATTTTTTTAAATCCAAAGTAGTTAGCTTTTCCTTATCATTTTTATTTAACCTTTTATTTAGCAGAACGAGGGCTGACAAATGATTAAATCGTGACTCTAATCACATATTAATCATATAGCTTTGGGGAGGAAGAACCAATTTTTTTCACCTTAAAAATGATTAAATTACTATCGGCTGTTACTTAGGATTGTTTTAACAATGAAAAGAGATAGAATGGAAAAGCACTTACCATAATGCTAGCCTATCTCAGACTCTAGAAATGTGTGAAATACATACCTGCATACGTCCTCCCCTCCCTCCCCTCCTCCTTCCCTCCCTGTCACTTTTCTCTCTCTCTCTTCCCCATGGCTTGATCTTGAAGATCATACATATATGTTCACAAAATTCTAAAAAAACACAATGAAATCTTTCCATCATCCTGCTAATCTCAACAAAAATGTTTTGAAGAGAAGAGCAGTTTTAATGATGTTTAAATTATACACATTTTTTACATTTTTATATGTTGGTCTCTCAAAGTTTCCTATAAACAACAATCTAAAGTACAGTCCCTTGAAAAACCAGACTATGCATTTTTATGTTTAGAAAGATCGGCGAACTGGTTAAACATCTGAATCACATTTGAAATCTAGACAAAGATTGAAGGTGGATGAATGGCCCAAATCTTTCCTACCAGAAAGGACCCAGGCTATGTGGGGAGTTTCCCAAACCTACTTAGCATAAAATTTATTTTTTAACAAGAAAATAAATAGGTTACTTCCAAAGTATGAGAAAAATTTTAAACCTACGAAAAAGCTGAAGTGAAGTAATATTTCTTTTTCCTTATTTTTAAACTTAAATATTAAATACTCACACTTATACTCTTCTACCCGTTTAGAAAGAAGTTACTATGCTAAACTATAAAATAGTTAACATCATATACAAATGTGTCTTAACTAAGATATGCTAACAAAAATTACTATATAGTCTCATAAATATTTAGTTCACTTTGCTATAAGTTCATTCAGCCCTAAAAATTTAAGTTCATCTCCTGTACTTGCATAGAAATCAACTTTCAACATTTATTAAAATTTTTTTAAATCCTTTCAGCATTGTACAATCTATCATCTTTCAAATCAGATGAAGTAATTACATAATTTTATAACTTACTATGAAAAGTTATTTTCTTTCCAATGTCTATTAATTTGATTTTTATTCCGCTGGGGAAATTTTCTCTTTCCTATTCATTAATCTAATCTGAAGGGATTGCCCAACCAGAACAAGTAGCTAGTCCTCTTATATTCTTCATTAAAAATAGTTCCTTCAGAACTAGCCTCATCTTCAACATTAGGATCCTTCACCTCAATGAGTTTAAACCCTATACCGAGTGCATTCACAAAAGAATTAAATGGAGGGTAGGAGATCTCTCCCAACCCGCCCCCACCACCATTCTAGTCTGGTCTCCATTATTTATCGTATTACCTTGGTACTGAACTTCTCTCACTCTAAGTTGTCCTACCTATGAAGTGAAGATGTATTAATGATCTCATAAGGTCAGGAGGGAAGTATAATGGCACTAGGGAGTAACAACTATAAAAATGCTTAGAATTGCTATTAAAAAATGCAATGTCACAAAAGTAAATGTAGCAAAAAAATTTGCAGTAGTTCTTTATGCAATGCTCTTCAGATCCAAACCCTTCAAATGCAACATCGGATAGATAATACTGTTTGATATTAAAGGAGGAGTATCACAATCTAGAATTAGAGCTCTGATAACAAGACACAAATGCTAATGACTTAGTATGTGATATTGCATACCCATTCTCAATGCTTAATCTATAACTTGAGTAAATGTATTGATTATGATAACATTTGTAGTGAAATCTAGAAAACACATATAAAGTAGTATAAGAAGAGTACACCTTGATTAATCAAAATGCTTAGAAGAGAGGGGTTCACTTATGGGTCACAACCCATCATCAATGACCTCAGATACCGGTTTTGGAGAATAAATTCCTAATTTCAGTTTACTGCGTCAACACTTACTTCCTACTACTTATATTTCAACAAAGGAATAGTATTCTGCTTTCTTAAAGATTTTTCTTTCATTATAATTAATCAAGGAATCTAAAAAATTACAATACCTAGTGATTTAGTAAATATAATAGCATTTTCAATTTACAGAATTTATAATTCCACTACAGTTTTCCACATGCTTCTTCAAAGACCCCAATATTATGTGGTTCAGTTTCACAAACTAAACCCTCATTTCACTAACCATCTCTTCTGGTCTCACAATTATTTTACCTAGTATCTCTTATAAGACATCATTATATTTTTTTAAAGCTTGCTATCCAAGGTTTCTAGTTTTAATACCCCTCCCAAGGATTATAATAGTTTCTCCTTTCATGGTGAATTTAAAATTTGAGTGAACTTACTTTCTTGTATTGCATTAAGAATCTCTGAAAAGTCCACATCACTCTTTGGGCCGTCAGGTAGTATTTGCATATCCAACTGGTAGCCTTGCAAATCCACACCTCCTTCTAGAGAAATGAAAGATATTCATGGAGTTTGCACTGGTTATCAGAGAGCCCAGCATTAGGGTCCCAAGGAGAAATAATGTCAAAATCTAAAATGAATAGCAGCTGGTTTGCCAATGATCCTCCCTCTTGGACAAATGACTTTCAAAAAATTATCAGCTACTTGCTCCTTACAGGGCCAAAAAGGTTTAATTGCATTTTCAATGCAAAAACAAGGCAACTACTTTATTGCAATACCACATTCTTTATACTTCATTCTTTATCAGTATTTACTGATGATTTCCTAGGTGAAGAGTATAACATGGTAGCCTGCACCTAAGGATATTTAAAATTATTTTCAGCTTCTATATGGCTATTAAGTAATATTCAACACAA
>NW_011888797.1:1696097-1706896 GCF_000151845.1 Pteropus vampyrus | reverse complement strand
CCCCATGGCCAGCTACTTTGAATGGGTAGAAAAAAGTTCTAATGCTTGTCGACCTCTACTAAGGCTAGTCACCTTTGTTCTGTTCAATAACCAAAGACCTCACAATGACAATGAAAACAAAACACAAGTACATTCAATACCACCTATTTGCCAGGTTCTGAGCTATGTACTTTATTATCTCATTTAGTCTCTAATCTTGAAAAGGAGATGCAGTGAGGAGAGATACTTTGCTCAAAGTCACACAGCTACTAAGTTGTAATGATATAATACCAATCTACGCTCTTAACTGGTACCCAAGCAGTCAAATATGAGGCTGTTCGAAATAAAATAATTGGATTTACCAAAATCCCATGTTCTAGTACTTCAGGCCAAAACAAAAGCTATTATATAATCTAAAAAGCAAGTGACTTCCTAAATAGACTAACAGAAGTCCACTATATTTGCTTATTGTTCATGGTAGTCAGTAGTTCATAAATTTATGTAGTAGTTATGACTACAAAATAATTATAATTTTAATAACTAAAATTCCACAAATTTTTAATCAATATTTTTATTAGAGGACATTATAAGAGTATAAGAAGTTTCAAAAGAAGCAACATGAAGGAGGCATTTAGGTCATTAAATGCTTAAGATATAATGAAAAAGTGAGGAAAATGGATATAAGGAAACAGATTATGTCTCAAGTATATTAAAAACACACACCCTGTTTAAATGACTAGAAAAAAAGAAAAATACTTCAAATGGGTATAGAAGTTATCTCTCAGATGTGAAATTATGGGTATATTTTGATTTATTCTTTATCTTTTCTATGTTTTTCATAATAAGAATAAAATATTTTTATAATTTTAAAGTGATTTAAAAATTCAGATAGTGGCAGTGGAGGTTATTAAGTATTTAAAGCTGAGGATTCAAGACAAAGACTACAGATGTTAAACCACTAAGGAACTAATTTAATATAAGATTTCCTACATTGAGATCACATTAGAATCCCTTAAGTTATTTTTCTTTCTCTGCTCTAGAAGAAACATAAAATATACTTTCAAAAAGTATAATATAATGGTCTGGAATTTCTGGCAGTAAAGTCATTCATTCAAATCGAACATGACAAAGCAGGGGCTCCTGTAAAACAACGACTTTTGTAAACTTCCTAAATGGAAAGTGATCACTCTCAGATTGATCTTGCAAGGACACTCTCAAATTAATTCTTCAAGGTGACAATGTTCGCCTCTAGCACTTACTGCCCAAATGAAAGAGACAAACTAAATTCAATATACAAAAAGTTGTATGTTTATTTTGAACTTTTGATATTTAATTATTTATTGTTAGTGCTATAGTTTTGATGTGATTTCTAAAATGCTGAAAATCAGAGTTCTTCTATAGTTACAAATATCTTGGAGTAAAAACTAGGCAAGACAGTAAAGAGGTCATGCTTTCAAACTGAAGAATCTTTAAAATTTAACCCCACTTGGCCTCAGTAATTGACATGCAACTAAGTACAGTCCCAAGGAAATGAAACAAATAAGTTACATTAAGAAATAAAGCTAAAAGATTCCTAAAGATGTGGACAATTTTTAAAAATCAAAAATAAATACAAAATTCATGTCATCTCCAAATTTGCCTTAGCTTTTCTCACACTTGATTGATAGGAGTGTTTGTACTTAAATCTTAATTGTGATTCTGTACTATCGGTGACGTTGAAAGTAATTTCAAAGAAAAGTAACCCTGATACCAGCACTTACATTTAATAAAAGTTCTTCGGCTGAGCAAACAACATTTTAAAAATCCATTTTAGATCTGTATCTAGCTTACATGAATTTTAGCCAATGGCTTATATGTCCAAAAGGAACCAAGGAACAAGGTCCAAACAAAAGTTTCTTGAGTAGCAAACATGTCGATGCCTTTCCCATCTCATCTCTGTCTAAAGAAATTCCTTTCTACTTTGAAGGCCCATCCTAAATGCTCAGCTTGATTCTAGCAAGTTAACAGCACATATCGCCCACCAAACCCATACAGCTCTCCATATTTTATCTTTTCTATGATACATGTTTTCCATCAAAAGTAACATAGGTAAAGTATCTAGCATGATGTGGAACAGACACAAACAAAATGTGAGTTCCTGTTTGTTCCCACCTACATGTCCTCCTCGCCCAGAACCCTCAGCTAGTCTAATGTGATGGAGGCCTGGGACCAAACCACATTCACCTTTTTATCTCCCACAGAGCCTAGAACAAGGCCTTGAAAACAAATTAGTTGCTCGGTTATTGCTTTTACTGCAATTTCACATTATTAGTCACAATAATGGATATGGACTAAGAAAATGTCCTCATTTTCCTCTAGTCCACAATTTTAAGGAATTCTTGAGAGGTTATTTATAGGCGATCGCAAAAGACACATTCTAGATTGTACATTTGCTTTTTTCGGTAAAATCTTTTTAAATTTTGTCAGATAATAAATTTTAAAAATCTTCAAGTACCAAAGGGCTTATAATGTAAATCAACAGTTGCCAACCCCATTCCTTTCTCAACCCCAGTACCATTCCTTTTAGGAGTTTGTGTTTTTACTTCTTTTGGATATATCCATGAGTGTATTCCATTGTTTCTGGATCATCTTTACACATTACTTATTGTCTTCTGCTATGATACAAGACAATCTAACTTAAAAAATTTTTTAAAAAGACAATATAACATATTACTGCCACTCTCCCTTGCCCTCCACCCACCCGTCAATCACTATTCCTAGCTATTCTATTATATTGTTTCAGTTTAGAAACTTTAAATAAATTACTTAAAATTCAATTTCTTGTTCAATCAAATATAGACAGTTCTTGAATTTAAAAATTAACACAAAATAGCATAAAAAGCAGATTTTGACACTACACCGACCTGGATTTGAATCTCATGTGTATATGACTGTGAGCCATTAAATAATGAGCCTCATTTCAGTCATTTTTAAAATGAAAAAGATAAATTTTTGAGGCTCTATTAAAATCGATACATAATTATTTACATACATGTAAATAATTTAGCTCATAGTGTTAGATTACCATGATCCACTGAAAACTTTGTGACATATTCCTTCTCTGCACAATGAAGTTCAATTCCAGGTTTAGGGCCTAGACTAAATTAAAAATGATTCTGTAAAAAAAAAAAAAAAAAATCCTGTAATTGGACTTGGAATAGTATTACATATTGAAACAGAAATAAAGTGTGACAAATGAAATTTTACCTTCTCCATGAAACCATAAGAGATGGAGGACTCCGTAAAGTAGGCTTAAGGAGACAAATAGTATTTCCCATGATTTCCTCATAATAAATGATCCTAGATTTGAGCTGCTATCGATATTCTACTTATATTCCGCAAATAAAAATCCGTAGTGCCTGTCCTGAGAAGTGTATTTAATATCAATCCTCAAATGCAGAATTTTTCTTATAGAATAGGAAGCAGTGATATTTCAAAATTTGATATAAATATCTAAAATCCCCACATGTAATATTTTTGGACTTAACAGGCTGCAAAGACATCATTTTTGAAATTTAGGGTTTGTTTTCAGTTCCCCATAAGTGAATTCAGTGTTTCTATGACAGTATTAAGATGGAGAATAGTATTAAGAAGGGAGGGAAGTACATTCTATCTTCTTTATAGACCTTCCCTCTATCAGCCAGTGTCCACAATGAACTTTTAAGACGAAAAAAAAGAAAAGAAATTCAGTTCTTCTGGAGGATCTGAAATTGAAAACCATAGATTTACATGGGGATATTCCACTAGTTCTGGAAAGACTTTCCATCTCTGTTTCTTAACTTCGATTATAGTGCTTTTCAAAATCTACTTAGGGTGCCATAAGCTAAAAAGGCTTCACAATAGAGAATGCTTCCTAAGTGCTATTGTAAAAAAAAAAAAAAAAAGACACACCAGTCACTCTCTTACATTAGTGTTGCGTAGCTATAAATCTAGTGATGTGGCATGACCATTCTATTACAGAAGAAAGCTCAGCTTTGAGAATAGGACTAAACAAATTGGTTCACCCACATGAGTCACTATGAAAGCTAAAGATATTCCTTCAAATGATTAACACTGAATAGTTCTAAGGATCCAATTTTGGACTGGGTCCTGACAGGAGAACCACATTTGGCTAATAGCAGGCGGATGTTCCTCAGGCCTAAAATGGAAATAATAACCCCATTGCTTCAGCCAGTAATGGCTGACCTTCAACAAAATTGCTTCCATGTTTCCCAGGATCGACAAGATAGTTATCTCCTAAATTATAATGCGTTCCTGTGCAAAGGCTTCCAAAGAGAGCGCGGAAATCTGAGCTGCAAAGCTCCAAGTGGCAGGAAAGATTTGTGTGTCATATAGGAAGAGCTCTGTGGGGGTCTTCCCATCTCCTTGACGCTGAGGTCTGTTGCAATGATGACAGGGATGCTTGTGAAGGAAGGGAGGAAACTCAGGATTAGGAGGGGTTACAGAACAGAAACCATGAGACTTTCAGCAACACTAAAATGTTTACTCTCTTAATTTGCATGATCAATTTGAGTGTACAGAAAGGCTCAGGCTGTAGGTATGGAGTACATTCTTACAAGACAAAAGCCTCAGGGGAGCTCATACATTAGCCTCTAGCCTCTAACTCAGGGAATTAAGCAGAGCAGAAATTACCATTAACTGACTACCATGGTTAAGGGCTTAGGCTAGGCTTAGGGCTTTGGCCACTAGTTACAGTGATATGATCTTGAGTTAAATAGTTATTTAAATCTTTCCAAGCTTCTTAAATATAAAATTACTTGAAAAAGACCCAGGCAGCAGATGAAGTTTTAAATTCCACAAAACACAATACACTTTCCAGAAATTAACCATTTGGTTTTCTTTGTGGCTGCCTTTTCTGTAGCTTTTCTTCATTCACTTTGTGTGTTGAAATGGTTGTGAAAACGTTCTTTGGAAAACTGTCTCTAAATACATCATATAGGTCAAAATATATGCATATGCCCCTCAGCAAAGGGGGAAAATGAAAATTTCAAAGGGAAGAATCTGGCATGTATTTTTAGACAACACAATTTTGTTATTCAGCAAATGACAGCAAGGAGCACAGATACCAATGCCCACATTTGCTGAGGCCCAAAATAGCTTGTTTTCCTAAGCATCCCCCTATTTACTAAAATCTCATCACACATCTTAAGGAAAAAAAAAAAACACTTAAAGAGGAAGCGATTCAAATGAAGGATGATTAGTGTTATTTCTAAACCATAGCACTAACAGTTCTGAAAGACCACACTGACCTTCAAACACAATGAGGAATAAAACAGAAGTCCTAAAGAGCTCTTACTGTTTTGTTTTCCATATAATTTCAAAGCGATGTCGAAGATCTTACCTTCCAGCCATACCAAAAATCCATTCCAAATACAGGAAAACAAATATGTAATTTCAACCATGCTTCATATCTAGTCAAGAAAGGCAGTCAGATTCCTTAGCTCAGTGAAGAAGCTTTAGCATAATTCTCAAAAAAAAAAAAAAAAAAAGTCTGTTTCCAGATAAGGTGATGAGAAAATACCAAATTTCACATTCAACTAATTTTCATTTTCAAGAAGAAGAAAACTGGCACAGTGAGAGGAAAAAAGAATCCATGGGAAATTAAAGACATAGGTTCAGTCTATTCTCTAATTTGAGACCAGGTCTTGACTTGAGGGCCAGAAAGTAATCTTTGAAACTCAGAGAAACAGGAATGAGTTTCACAATATTGGAACCAGAAAAAAGGGAGGATGAAAAAACAAAGGTCTAATGCAGAGTAGAACAAAAAAGACGCTTTAAAAGAGAGCATCACTTATATGGAAAGAAATAATAGCCCGTTAAAGTGACTATGTATGTTTTCAACAGAACCCTAATGGTCCCTTCATCAGTATGATCTTTTTATGCTATGGTTTCAACTATTACAGAGCTTTTAATATAAATTTTCCAAGGCTTTGTTTACTAACTTGCCAAAAATATTGCTATCAAGTTGCTTGAAGAAGGTAACATAGCACATTGAATGAGAGAATCAAACTACCCGAGTTGGAATCTCGCCTCTGTCACTTACTGACTTGTCTTTGGGCAATTTACTTAATCTTCGCTGTGCCTTAGTTTCCCAGACATAAAATAAGGATAATAGCATGAGAATATTGTGAAAATTAAATGAGATAATGAACACAAATAGCTTAACAGTACTTGAAGTTGGAAATACGGTAGAGCGCTTAATAAATTGCAGCTGTACTTTTATTATTTTCAAACATTCAATTCCTCTGTATACGGACAGTACAGTCTATAGTCATTCTAGTTCACTGGTTTTGCTGAATTGTCTATTAACATTTTAAAATTATATGTCCATCTCTCCACCGTATCAACGTGTCCCAGAATTTAAATGCTACATCTATATAAGCAAAAAATAATCATGCATAAAGGGGGAAAGGACTGCTTAGGGTTTAAGAGAGAGATAAAAGGTTAAGATTACTTGGGAAAATAATCAAACATATCAGCAAATCATTTTACAAACTATAAAAGAGAATAAAGGACATACTCTGTGACTAATGACATTTCTCTAGGACTACAAGATGGACCTAACAGATTTTTTTTTAAAAAAAAGGCAAGAGAAGAAATATTTTAGATTTCAGAAGGCTTCTAATTCTGAATATGGCTTAGTCATTAATGAGATCATTTGATCTATACCCCCTAAGCTTTACAGTTTTAAATGCGAAAATTGCAATCGATATTTCTGTTTACTCTGCTCTTTACCCTTCAATTTTAGTCCCAAGCCTGGTGAGACTTAATATTTTTATTGTTAGCCTATAAAAGAGAATAGAAAATAATATTCATTAATTAGGAGTGGCTAAATCATAAGGTCAAAGTGAAATCGATGTACAAGAGAAACATCTGAAACAATCAGAAAGAAAGAGAAACCATACAAACACAAGGTGAAGGTAAGTGGGTCCTGTATGAGTATAACAATGAGAAACCGTCTAACTGGTATCTGGCACAAGTTAACTGCGAAACTGGTATATGGTTCAGTGACTGAGCAAGAAATGATTCAGGAGAGATGTACTTGTCAGACTTCTGGATTTTGTCTGTGATGATGGTGACAACAAAAATGATCACTACTATTCATTACTGAGCACCTACTGTGTGCTAGGGATCACACCGAGCATTTTACATGAATTTATTTAATTGTCATAACAATGCTGAATAGGGTTGCTAGGTATACCACATAAGAACACAAGATGTCCAGTTAAATTTGAATTTCACATGAAAAACGAATTTTTTTTTATTATAAGTGTGTCTCATATAATATTTGGTACATATTTACACCAAAAAGTACTCACAGTTTATCTGAAATTTAACCATGAATCTTGTATTTTATCTGGCAGCCCTAATGGTGTGAGACAGGTATTAATACCCTAAGTCTGCTGATGAGAAAACTAAGCTTCAGAGAAATTAGGTCGTTTGGCCAAGTCTGTATAGCTATCAGGCAACACATCTGGGTTTAAAATATCTAACAGCAAAGCTTGCATTCATAACCAGCATAATGTACTGTCTCTAGTATATCTTCCTATATCTGGATGGCCATCCCCTCATTCTCCTACTGATATCCTGGTTGACCTTCAAAGTCATATTTGTAAATCACATGCCTTTTGAATCCTTCTTAAATCTTCCCCAGTAAGAACGTTTCCATAACTTTATTTATATCTCTGTTCCAGCCTTAATACAGTCTGACTTCTATTATAGCAGGTTAAGTACGGATCCCTGCAGTGGACATTCTTCCATGTATATTTCCCTTTTCTAACATCACTTCTACTTCCTTTTGGGGAAGTGTCTTACTGTTGCAGCCTGGGTGAGAGGAGAAATCAAGGGCGTTTCACCTTCCTATTATAAAAGCCGAAGGAGAGATGTCCATCTGCTCCATCCTTTCTTTCATCACTCTCTATACAACCAAGAGAAAGGTGCATGGCCAGTAGGACATCTCTCCCAGGTCTTTGAAACTTGAGCCAAATAATGTAAAATTTTTTTAAATGCTAAGGATTCAATTACTCCAGGTAGTTAAATAATTCTTTTCTTGGTTTCTATTCCTTTTCCAAGGCTGGTTCTCCAGTCTTTCCTTTCATGTCATCCAGATCTAAATTCCTTTTCTGCTTGGATTAAATAATTGGTTTCAGTTATTTATAACCAAAGAACACTGATGGATCATCTTTTTGGACATGACTGTGAGCTCCCTAAGGACCATGCATAATAGAGTTCTGTATCATTCCAGCCCCGAGGAAGTATCTTCCAAATAAATATTTGTTGGTATGCAGCAGGCACTCAGAGATGTTTGTAAACTCGAAGGAAAATACATGAACTAAAATTGTTCAGGGCTGATGGCACGAAAGGTCTCAAGACTCTCTTGCTCTTCCTTTGCATACTTAATAACCAGTGAGTGGGCTTTCAGAAAGCACTTTGAGAACTGGGATTATTAACTCTGTAAAAAGTAGATGGATGACTTAATAGGCCTTGATATGACTAAAATGTCCATGCTGCTTCTAAGATCTATGACTCACTATAAATAAGGAACTCAGTTTGAGAGCTCTTCTATAATCTCCCAACAGAGCTATGATGCATCTATCTTGCAGAACGAGTTTTAAATATCTATTTTGCTGTACAACTGAAATGCATATATTATTGGATGCCAACTATAACTGAAAAAAAAACGGACTTGTACAGTGTAAATATGAGCAACTAATTGTCTATTATGCTTCAACAAAGCTGGGAAAAAAACAGGTTACTAATTGCAATTTTTAAATATAATTTTACATAATTATAATTCAGTGCTAAATAATTGGCTTCATATTTCCAACCAATAGCCAGTGCAAGTGGGGTTCAAGAATCTATGATAAAATTACAGATAAACCCAGGGACATATTTTTTAAGATGAGAGCAGTGACTAGAGATATGCTAAATTATCCCATGATGATGTTACACTATTAGGAAATACCTTAATAACATTTCTTTAAATTATATTATATTGTCAGGATAGGATTTCAACAAAAGGCTGACGCTGACTCTACTCTGCTTGCGTCCTGCATGAACAGAATATTCTATGCAGTCTGGGTGCTGTATTTTTGAAGAGGCAGTCATGAAATAAGCCTGTGTCTAAAAGCCGAGTAAGTAGGGTGGTAAACAATCTGAAAACCACGTCACTGAGCATAGCATTAAAGAAACTAGAAAATGTTTCAGTTGCAAAATAGCTCAAGATGAGTTTTTGAACAACTAAAGTGTCATCATTTGAAAGAATTTGTTTTACTCTGTATAACTTTAGGATGCAAACCTACATCCAACGGGTGGAACAGGTTCAACAAACAGCAAATAATCATTTTTTGTAAGAACCTACTCTGAATAATGCATGGGGTCGGGGAGATGAAGAATACAAAGATAAATTCAACACAGTTCCTGCCTGTGGAACTATTAGGAAGTGGAAGATCAATTCTAGTGGGATCTAGACAGTGGAACTTGGGTTACATTTTGAGAAATGAGATGGGCTAGAGATTTATTGGAGAGGGGCATTCCAAAGAGGGTGGGGTATTCCAAAAAGAAAGTTGAGCAATGAGAGAGAAACTGAAGAGCAAAAGCCTACTTGAGGAATAGTACAGAGCTGTGGATGGTTAAAGTAGAACAGGCTGGTTATGAAGTACAGAAGGAGATAAGCCAGGAAAAATCAGGAGAGGTTAAGTTGTACAGGGCTCGCAAGGTTGCACTTTCTTTTGGATAGTCAAAAAAGATTTTTAAGCAGAGGAGGGATAATATTAATCATCTTCTTTGAAGGAGAACTTTGGGGTGGTGTGGAAAAATAATTAAAGAGCCACTGAAGGCAATTCTCCAACATCCAAAACCCTTCCACTGGGCTCTCCAGAATCCTCTTCCCTTCATCAGTCTTTTCTCAGACTGTTCTCTTCATCGTCTTGCTCTAATAAAAGCCTGGTCCTTCCCATAGGTCACTGCCTCCTTGCGGCTCTTTCATATGGTACTGCTTTTCTCCTACAGCCCTAACACCAACGAGTCTGGAGGAGGAGAAGGTATCCTACCTGAGTCTTTTTTTTATTATTGAGGTATAAGTGACATATAAGTTTATTAGGTTTCAGGTGTACAACATAATGATTTGATATCTGTATGTATTGAGAAATGATCACCACATATATCTAGTTAACATCCATCATAATATATAGTTACAATTTTTCATGTGATGAGAACTTATAAGAAAGACTTCCTTGAGTTTTAATGCAACTTTAGATCATTGCTCTTCCTTCTTCCCTCAATACCTCCAGCTTTACATCTCAGTTTGTTATACTATATTACCATCTACCCTTTGTCACTGCATTCACCTGCTACCTCCCAGGTCATGCTCCCTCATTTCCTGATGAGGTTAACTCCTGGCTCATTATTGCTCACCCAAAAACTATTCAACTCTTGACAATACCTAAATAGATGATCCTTCCCAAACCCTGGCCTCTCAGTCCCTGAGAATTCTTTCCTCCAATGATCTTACAGTCACTCATCTCATACTCTAGTCTAGACTGCTTTATTACTAATAACAGCACCCCTCCGCTATGAGATCAGTGCCATACCTTCCACTCACAACTACCTCTTATCTTTCCAGCTCTTTCTCTCGTTACCCTCCTCCAACACTGTTTCAACCCTTCTGGGACCTCCAACCAATCAATCAACTTTCTACTGTTCCGCACCCCACATAATGGCTTCACTCCCTCCTTACCAAGCTTAAATCACATAATCAATCGTTATAATCATTCCCTCGC
>NW_011888797.1:1694229-1696047 GCF_000151845.1 Pteropus vampyrus | reverse complement strand
TGGGCTCTCCAGAATCCTCTTCCCTTCATCAGTCTTTTCTCAGACTGTTCTCTTCATCGTCTTGCTCTAATAAAAGCCTGGTCCTTCCCATAGGTCACTGCCTCCTTGTGGCTCTTTCATATGGTACTGCTTTTCTCCTACAGCCCTAACACCAACGAGTCTGGAGGAGGAGAAGGTATCCTACCTGAGTCTTTTTTTTATTATTGAGGTATAAGTGACATATAAGTTTATTAGGTTTCAGGTGTACAACATAATGATTTGATATCTGTATGTATTGAGAAATGATCACCACATATATCTAGTTAACATCCATCATAATATATAGTTACAATTTTTCATGTGATGAGAACTTATAAGAAAGACTTCCTTGAGTTTTAATGCAACTTTAGATCATTGCTCTTCCTTCTTCCCTCAATACCTCCAGCTTTACATCTCAGTTTGTTATACTATATTACCATCTACCCTTTGTCACTGCATTCACCTGCTACCTCCCAGGTCATGCTCCCTCATTTCCTGATGAGGTTAACTCCTGGCTCATTATTGCTCACCCAAAAACTATTCAACTCTTGACAATACCTAAATAGATGATCCTTCCCAAACCCTGGCCTCTCAGTCCCTGAGAATTCTTTCCTCCAATGATCTTACAGTCACTCATCTCATACTCTAGTCTAGACTGCTTTATTACTAATAACAGCACCCCTCCGCTATGAGATCAGTGCCATACCTTCCACTCACAACTACCTCTTATCTTTCCAGCTCTTTCTCTCGTTACCCTCCTCCAACACTGTTTCAACCCTTCTGGGACCTCCAACCAATCAATCAACTTTCTACTGTTCCGCACCCCACATAATGGCTTCACTCCCTCCTTACCAAGCTTAAATCACATAATCAATCGTTATAATCATTCCCTCGCATGCACCTTTGAGTCCCTCTCTCTTTTCCTAGTTCTTTGACAAGTTCACAGCCCTGACTAAATCTAACTTCCCATCTATTCTATGCCTTCACTCATGTGGCTAAACAGGGTTAAAGAAAAACACACAGCCATGGTGACTAGTTCTACCTTAATTTCATGACCATAAATCTCAATGGCCCTTTAATGTGGCTGGCAATCAGATATCCCCTATCCATCATATCACGATTCCCATTCATTCTCATTCTCATTCTCTCTCCCTTCCTCCCTCCTTTCCTCCCTCCCTCCCTCCCTCCCTCCCTCACTTTGGCTCCATTCTGATTCTCACTGATGACCTGGCTTCTCACATTACAGATAAGACAGAGTGGGAAAGGAACTTCTTAGCTCCTCATCATACTGCCAACACCCACATATTCTCCCTCCCCACCTGTTATCACAGATAAACTATTACCTGACACCCATATCACACGTTCTCCTGTCTCTCAACATCAGGAATGATCTGCTGGCGATCTGCTATTTTGAAAAGAAACTCTTTCTTGACCTTACCTCTCCTCCAGCTGCTCCCCTATTTTTTCAGTCTCCTCCACAGCAAAACTGCTCAAAAAAAGTCATCTATATTGACAATATCCAATTGATATCCTTCCATTCTCTCTTAAATCAGGGTTTCATCCTGATTTAATCAGGGTTTCATCTTTATTCAGGGTTTCATCCCTACCACTTTACCAAAACAGCTCATCAAAATCACCACTGATCTTGACTTCACTAAAATCAATGGCTAATTCTTATCCTTTGGCTTACCTGACTTGCAGCGACATTGAACCTAGATAATCACTCCTCTCTTTTTGATAACCTTTCTTTACTTAATTTCCAAGACACATAATTTCTGGTTTCTTTCCATTCTTTCTTAG
>NW_011888797.1:1692104-1694179 GCF_000151845.1 Pteropus vampyrus | reverse complement strand
TAAATCAGGGTTTCATCCTGATTTAATCAGGGTTTCATCTTTATTCAGGGTTTCATCCCTACCACTTTACCAAAACAGCTCATCAAAATCACCACTGATCTTGACTTCACTAAAATCAATGGCTAATTCTTATCCTTTGGCTTACTTGACTTGCAGCGACATTGAACCTAGATAATCACTCCTCTCTTTTTGATAACCTTTCTTTACTTAATTTCCAAGACACATAATTTCTGGTTTCTTTCCATTCTTTCTTAGTCTTCTTGGCTGCTGGTTCATGTTCTCTCTCACCTTTACTATCGGAGCCCCCCAGATTTCAGCTCTTAATCTTCTCATCTCCATCTTTGCTTCTTTTTGCCATCTCCTTTAATCTCACTGCTTTAAAGACCGTTTATATGTGAATAACAGTCAATTTTATATCTTCTTCCCAGGCCAATCTCTCAAACTCCAGACATGTGTATCCCACCACCTACATGATCTTGCCAGTTCTCAATATTATCATGTTCACAATTAGACTTCTGATCTTGGCTCCATTTCTGCCCCAAATCCGTTTCCCCTGCAGCATTCTCCATATCAGCTGATACCAATTCAATTTACGCAGACAAAAAAAACCTTGGAACCATCCTTAGCTCTCTTTTCTCTTTTACCCCATATCTAATTCATTGGGAAATCCTGTTGGCCCAACTTTAAAATACTTTCAGAATCCAAATTATCACCATCACGTCTACACATACTCCTACCCCCTAGTCAGAGCTACTATCATCTTTCGACTGAATTGTTACGGTGGCCTCCCACCTGACTTCTCTCCTCTCACCCTATCTAGTCTATTCTCAAACAATAAATAGAATGATCCTGTTAAAATATAACTCAGATCATAAGATTCTTCTGCTCGAAACCCTGTAAGTTACATGGGGTTCAAAGTCCTTACAATGGCCTACAAGGCCCTGTCCCATCTGATCCTTCTGACCTCTTTAGGCTGATGTTTCCCCCTCACTCCAGGCTCAGGGGCCTCTGTGCTGTTCCTCAAACTACCAGACTCATCCTATCCTAGGGCTTGTCCACCTGCTGGCTAGCCCTCCGCTGCAATTAACTTGCCATCTCACGGCTTTCTCAGCTCTTTTTGGTCTGTGATCACACATCTCCTCCACAATGCGGCCTCCTCTGGCCACCTAATCTACAATTGCAACAGGCAATCCTACCACCTGATTCCCCTACTCCTTCTTTTATCCATAATATTTATCTTCTTCTTAGGCACTACATAATTTATCTATTTATTATGTTTATATATTGTCTGTCTCCCCCAGCTAGTATGTAAACTCTCTGAGGGCAGGGACCTTTGTCTGTTTCACTCACTGATGTATCCCAAGTACTTGAAGAATGCCTGGTGATTTAATAGGCCTTTAATAAATCTATGTTGAAAGAAAGGTAGGTAGAGCAATTAGAAAACTATTATCATTTGTCAGTGATACCCCAATAGAGCTAGAAAAAAAATTGTTTAAGAAAGCTTTTGTAACAGTCTGAAAAATAATGAAAGTTCAGTTCAGTCATACCCTACAAATATTTATTAGAAATACAAACATCAATAATCCAGAATTCCTGCCCTTGAAGACTTCATGATGGAGAGATGGACAGGTAATTTTAAAATGTTGAAAGATAATGGAACAAACCAGGGCATCCTAAAGAGAGCAGCATGAACAAAAGTTGGGAGACATGAAACAGTATCATGTGTTCGGAGAGCTGAAAGCAAGTCAGCCTGATTAGATGTCTGATTAGTCTGATTAATGGCCTAGTTGATGTGCCAATTAGGCTAGACTACAGTCCCCAGGTCTCGATGAACATTAATCTAGGTATTGCTACAAAGGGGACTTGTAGATGTGGTTAAAGTCCATAATCGGTCAAAATTAAGGAAGGAAGATTATCCTTAAAAGCAGAGCAGTGGCCTCCCTGAAGAAGAAATTCTGCCTACAGACGGCAGCTTCAGCTATGCCCAAGAGTTCTGGGCTGCCCTTCCTGATGGCCTGCTCTGTGGACTTCAGACTTGCCTAGACGAACCTCATAAACATGGAAGCCAAGTCCTT
>NW_011888797.1:1685642-1690679 GCF_000151845.1 Pteropus vampyrus | reverse complement strand
AGGCTTCAAAGTGGGCATTTTCAGCCTGATGTTTTTCCCTGGGTTATTCTAGAACAAATTATCAAGATAATGACCAAATCTCTCTTCTGTTTTGTTATACAATAAGCTTTTTTGAACTGAGCAAGTATATTCATTCAGATTCTACCACTGTAGGTAGAATGTAGCCTTAACCTTTTCTTACACATCAAGCTCTCGCTCCTCTTATTAGTCTTGGTGACACTTACCACTGAATGAAGTGAAGAGAGGGGTAAAAAAAACAAGACTCTTTTAAAAAGCAAGCTTAACTGGAAGTTATAGTACAGGTAGATAATAAAAATATAACATGGGCTGTCTTGGGTAATGGCTAACACAGGTCCCTGTTGAACTTTCCGCATGCATTACCTACCTGGGTGGAAGGTTTTGGTTTTCCCATTAGTGATTCCAGAAGAGGTTGCCTCCATTTTTATTGACCTTCTACCTGGTGGGAGTGAGGAATGCCTGACCACGGGCAGGCGACGTGACCCTGGGCGGCTTGCCACACTTCGCCGTTGATGGATTTGCAAATGCTTTTCAGCCCCATGAATAGATAAACTTAAACCTGGAATGAGAAATAGCACCATTATAATGAAGAAGTCAGTTCAGAATGGCTAAAATGCCAGATTATTTTCTGGCATGAAATCCAGAAAGCATAAGCAGCTATGTTTCAAATAATTAAAAGATGCCAGGGATGCTAGAATCGTGATTCCAATCGATATTCACATTATATTATTTTACTGAACACTGTTGCATTCAAAAGTGGACTTCTTCAGTTATCATAACAGGATCTTTACGAACATAAATCCAATGAAATCTGGTATTAAAATTCTTTCTAAAATCCTAGAAAACTATGCACATATTTGGCCTCCTATTTTAGGAGCTTTGAGGAATAAGATGTATTGCTGGGGTATCTGGAATTTCAATAAAACCAAGGAACTTTCTCCATGGGACACATGTAGGGGCCAGAGTTTGAAGACTGAACTCAGATTTACATCTCAAATAACCTTAGAATTATGTACCTTTTCAGAGCTATTTTCTGAAAAAATTTCAAATATATCAAAAGGAAAGAATAGTATAATGAATCCCATATACCCATATACTCAGCTTCAACAGCAATATTTTTCCATAAAGCTGAAAAATTTTTTTTTCCAATCTTGCTTCATCTATCTCACTCCCTTTGTTGTTGATTTGCTTTTTAGGTGCTGGAGTAGTTTAAACCCCAGCTATCAGGTCAATCTCATCAAAAACAATACTGATTGTACCAACTTATATCAATGAAATCAACATGGATCACACCTATTGATACATATGATATACATTAAATTCTGAGTTCAAAGGTATTTTTCACAAAAATACTCATTGATCAACATTGGAAGTTGCTAAAATACATTTCATTACTCAGAATATTGATAAATAAAGGGGGAAAAAAGCAAGCATTTGTCTTGCCTTTCATTAATCATATTTCAAGTTAACCAAAGGGATAAAAATTTTTTTTTGCACAACAGAAGAGTCCCAGCTAATAAATTACTGATGAAAAAGAGAATTTCAGAAGCCTCAGTAAGATATGAAAGGTGATATGTTTTGTCCAAAGAAGCACTGTGAGGACAGAGCTAGAATTCAAACTCATGGATGACTGAATCGAGATCTATTCTTTTAAAAAAAAAGCCAAGGAAAAATGTTGGCCTTATCAAATGCCAACCGGCCAGTGGGCCTTGGTCAAGAATCAGGCCATGTGACAGGGGAAAGCTAAACTTCACCAAATTACAGAATTTTTTTATTAAGAGGAGAATCTTTTGAATACAAGTTACTTTAGTGGTTAGCTAATTAATCTGGTGCCTTGTACAGATGAGGAAACTAAGCCTGGCAGGGTTTCCATATCTACGGCTGGATCACATATTACCAGTACTGAAAAATAACAGTGAGAAGTCTACTAAAAACCCAGATGTGAGGCGGGGGGTGGCGGGGGGATTGGAGGTGGGGAGTCTGCTCAGAGGTAAACTGTGAGTTAGCAATCACATGGGTCAGAAGTATAAAGAGTTAACTTAAATTTCCCCAAGGGGGGAAAATGAACATGACCTGGGCCAATTTGCAAATTCTAACAAATTTTAAGAAAAAATAAATCACAATGAGCTTTGGTCAGTCAAGGAAGCATAAAAACAAACAAAACCAGTGTAATAGAGACAAACATGGGTAATGCTTATCCAGACAACAGCCCCAGAGTTCAAGAGTTTCTAATGCACAGGCAGACAGTCCTGACACATAATTTTGCTCTCCTTTATCCACTTAACCATCCTCTCTGACAGTGCTCACCAGAACCTGTGGATCAGGATTTGGCACCTAGCACAGGAGAGAGTAATCACACTAGTGGTTCTATCTACCTGGCAGGCTGGGTTTTCAGGGTGGGCTAAATGGGTTTCCACACATCTACTTTCTTGTGAATTGCTTACTATGAGTCTGCCTTCAGAATCTGTTTTCTAAGTCTATATATTATGAGCCTGAGCCTTGGTCGTGGGAATTTCACCCAGGTCAGATCTGCCATGCTGGTAGGTTGCCCCTTGGGAGATAAGCCTGGCAGCCTTCCCTGGGCAAGGCATGTCCTGCTCTGATGCTCAGGTACCTGGGAAAGTGTGTGCTTTCAACTCCCAGTGTCTCTCTCTATGGGCAGAGCCATCACCACAGCATCAGCCTGATATTCTTTCACCCCACATTTCTACAGAGGTGGAAAAGAAACATCTGCAGACCCATCAAGGTTCCAGAAGAAGGCAGACAAGGTTTTCGGATGACAGATGAAAGGGCTGGGAGAGATGTTTTAAGTCAACATCAGACACAGTACGTGCGGTCTTGGTCTGTGAAGACAAAACAGACCACCCTCCCCAAAACAATTCTTCTCGTCCCTTTTTGCAGAGGATGATTGGGCTGAAGGGACTAGAACTGTGAGTCAGTGTGGCACTTCTACCTCTTATATAACTCCTTTCAAAAAAAAAAAAAAACACACACAAAATGACAGAAATGAGAATAAAAATTACACAGTGGGAATAAATGGCAGAGGTACTCAAAATTGTTGAATTTCATGTTTTGAAAAATACAATAATGGAGATCAAGGGGAAAATGTTAAAAGTAAAAAAGAATTCATGAGTACAGCCAGGTGAAGATGAATACGAGGAAGGTGGATATATTACAAGGGAATCTGAGATGAACTCCTAATACGTAAACAAAAGCATCCAGGTACCCCAAGAATTAAGAGTTCTCAGAGGTACAGATAAAGGGCCTATCAGAGCTCTCCTCATACAAAGGCCAAGTCCATGGAGGAGAGAGGTATATATATGAATAGAACATAAGACAGAAAATATATTCCAGACATATGAAAACATTAACATTTATAGAAGATTTGTAAGTCACATCTTCAGAAATGAATTGACAGCCAATAAATTGCATCATCCTGTTTCTTCTTAATTACTTCAGAAAAAAAAAAAATTGTTGACACTGATTATCTACTGAATGCCAGGCACCGTGCTTCGGTATCGATAATCATCCCATCAATGCCTCACACAGCACTAAAAGACAGAGAACTGGTATCCATATTTTACGGATGAGAGACCTAATGCTCAAGAGGTGAAGTTACTGGTCCAAGGTCACACAACTACTGATTAACTACAATCAACCCCGCTCTCTTCCACTAGACCGTGCAGCCTAATGAATTAAAAAGCAGAACGTAGGCTCACTGTTTTAAGTCTATAGTGGTTCTGAATAATTCAAGAGTAGGGTTGGAAGGTATATACACTATCAAGGTGAGGGTGGGAGGCATAGTCTCCACAGTATGCGAGCACTCCTTTGACCCAAACACTGTCGTTCCCCCACCCCCACCTTTCCGTCCATGCTGAAATGTCCTCCAGGTTCCTGACCACTTGGCAAACTCTTGAGTCAGTAAGAACCAGGTGAAACTGCACCTTTGCCTTGAAGCCCTTCCAGTTCCTCCAGCCCACGTCAACACTGTAGGCTCTAAGCTCGCAGTTAACCTTTGTCACACAACGCCTTTGTACTGTCCTTCTCCTGCTAGCACATGGATGTCCCGTTTCTCCAACTAGCTCAAGAGTCTTTAAGGGCAAGGATCATATTGTGCATTGCTCTGATTCCTTCCTCGGCTCTGAACAAAGTACATTCCATACATAGACGTGGGATGACAGCTGACCTTCAGCCTCTTCTCTCCCTGCACGTGTCATGCTATGTGGTGCAGAAACTCTTTGGGCACAGGCAGAGCACAGGGTCAAGAGCCAGTCAAGGAAATAACGCTGAGCATGTTTATCTGTGCAACGAAAATTTAATTCAGCGTCTCCTGTTTCATTATATACCATTGTCATCTTTCCTAGACTCCTTGAGGCCTGACTTGGCTGCCTGCCTCAGCTTCAGCAGGCAGCTTCCTCTACAACTCGTTCCCAAAGATGGGGGTATTCGTTTCCTAGGGCGTGACAAATCACCACATCTCTGGCGGCTTGCAACAACGGAAATTTATTATCTCACAGCTTGGGGGCTAGCAGTCTGAAATCAAGGTGTTGGGAGGGTTATGCTTCCTCCAGAAGCTCTAAGGCTGGATTCCGTCCCTTGCCTCTTTCAGCTTCTCATGGTGCCAGTATTCCTTGGTGGTCTTTGCCTTGCGACCATGTCACTCCGATCTGTCTCCATAGTTAGATCATCTCCTCCTCTGTGGTTGTGTCTAATCTCGCTCTGTCTGCCTCTTAAAAGGACACTTGCGGTGGCACTGAGGGCCCTCCTGGATAATACAGGATAATTTCTTCATCTCAAAATCCTTCACTTAATCCCACCTGCAAACTCTTTTCCCAAATAAGGTCACATTCACAGGTTCTGGGGATTAAGACATAGACATATATTTCAGACTCTCACAGTGGGTATTTCTCAAAGTCTTGACTGGGGCCTTCCCTCTCTCTGCATCCTCCCCCAAGTGACCTTTCACACTCCGCGTCTCCAGCTGTCATCTTTGTGTGGTCATCTCCCCAAGTCACTTCT
>NW_011888797.1:1673979-1684372 GCF_000151845.1 Pteropus vampyrus | reverse complement strand
GATAGCTGTCTGTCTAAAGCCACATTGACATTCAAGCACTTTAAAAAGAGACCAAAAATGCCTACGACTAGATGTAATATTACCCAGATTTAACTTCTGGCTCCATGTCTATATGAAGAACTTACAGAATCAGAAAGGATAAGAACCTCTGAGAATGTTTAACCAGCATGACTTGAGCTCAAATAAAGTGCTGGAGATAAATTACCAGATTTTCTCTCCTTCAAATTCACCTCTAGATTCTTCATAGCTTTTTTTTTTTTTAAAAATGTCTTTCTCTCCTGTGGCTGGAGCTGATTTCATTCCCTGTTGTCCCCTTGCTAGACTTCTATTAGAAGGGGACTTCATTTCAGGAAACCAGAATGGATTACTGTCTCTAGCTCTTCACACCTTCTCTCCACCATGTGACCCATCGGTACTTCTCAGTAAAGAGAAAAAATATATTCACTGCTCTACTGATTTTGGACGTGGTCATCATGACTTGCTTTGGCCAAAGAAATGCTAGTGGACATGATGAAAGCAAAGATGTGAAATGTGCTTGCGTGCTTGGCTTGGTCTCTGGTGTTTCTGCCATCGCCATTAAAAGCACATGTCCCAAATAGCCATGGGCCCAAAATGAGACACAGGGAACAGATTCAAACCTAACCTGCAGCCCTGAGCCATGTCCCACTCACCTAGGTCAAGACTGGTCAAGTATCAGCTGCCCAAAGACCCCTGAATAAAAAAGGCAAATGTTTCAGACTGTGACCCACTGACATTTGAGGCTGTTGGTACCCAGAAGAGAAATGACAAACAGCTCCAGTAATAGTCTTCATGAGGTGAAATGAAACAGTACTAGTGGTTACAGTTTGGTCATAAGTGGTGAGTTCACAAATAAAACGCCCTTCTCCCTTTCCTGAAATGTCCTCCTTCAGAGCCCAAATTCAACACACCTTCTAGAATCCACTTATTTATTACCCTTTTGAAAAAATCCTATTACTCTCAACCTCCTACCCAGCCACGCACCCCCACTACCCTAAGCTGACACGTCCATTGCCTAAACCCAGTTAGCACCTGGTACATACCAATATCAAAGCTTATCCACCCGCATTGTAATCGTCTGCCTATCTGTCCCCCAAACTAAAGACTAAGACTATGTGTTATCTCATGTCCCCTATCATGCATGTCTCATAGCTGGCACTAATATAAGTACTTCTAAAAAAGAACGGGTAGGGGTAAGTATGGAACACAGCAGGAGAATGGGTCATCAACTAATGTTCGTGAATCCTCTCAAACACTACTCCTTTGCTACATGGATTTTGTTTGGAGAATATTTAGTGGCTGAGAAGAGAGCTGAGTCCTCTGAAGTAGGGAGACATGGACGGAAGCAGGGAAACGAGAAAGCCTTGAACAGCTTAGCTATTTCCACTCTCCCTTCCCCACCCTCTCCATCGCATCAGTTAACGTCCTCCATGAAAAATTACCCACGTGAGTTTTTTTTTCCTCCTTCATGAAGTGTGATTTAAGACTCAGAAAATGATGCTATTCACTGTTGGTGAGGAGATGACGAGACAGGCTCTCAGAAGCTGCTACTTCACCATTTGCAATTAGGCAAAACTGTTAAAAGTTCATGCCCAAGTAAGAATGTTTCTCTCTACAGATATGTAATACATTTCGAATTGCAACTAAATGTTATTCCTTACTACTTTAAAATAGGATGATATCCTCAGACCCATAATTATACTCCTAGGAAGCTATCCCAAGGAAATTATGAGACATAATAAGACTTGTGCACAAAGATGTCCCACTCAGAATATTTTGTAACACAGGAAAGCAACAGAAAGATGGCTTTCCTGTTAAATGGATATTGGTGCACATTGTGGCTTTATCTTGTAGTAGCTGTGGGGCTTTTGGGGAGTTATGGTTGACTTTTGAGTTATGCCTCATTTTTTTCCCTTTATAAAGTGGGAATTTAAATTAATACCTCAAAGACTTGTGATAGGGACTAAAAGAGTATGTGTTCACATAGCATAGTGCCTGACATGTGATAAACAACAAATGGTACTTAGTATCTTCATTATAATAATGACATTATAACTGTGATCACTATTCTTAATAATGATATTCAAAACTAGAGAAATACCTGTTAATAGGGGGATAGTTAAATAAATTATGGTCCACTCATATTTCAGAATGCCATGCAGCAAACATGTTGGTGAAAAATGAATTTCAAAATAAGGAAATGCCCATTTATTCTTCCTTTTTTGCTTACTGACTGCCTTTGTCGTTTGAAAAATGATCTATGAGGATACGGAACCACTGAGTGTTCAAGCTGAATGAGATGGATTTCCAAGGCTTTGATTTTCCCACCTTGGACCTCTGAAAGGATGGAGATGGCCTCCATGCTAGTGATGTTTTGTTGGCCCCCACTAACCTCCAGTCCATTCTCTACCTTTCTCCACCCTCTGTGCCCTTGCAAACTGAATCCCACAGACTATCACCTGGGCTCCCTCCCAGGCTTCCAGACGGCCTCAGCCAGCAGGAGGCACCAGCAGGAGCTGGAGAATGGAAAGAGAGGTTGAGCTACTTCTTCCCTGCAGCCTCCCTGCGTCAAGGCCCTCGGCAAGGTCTACTCCTGATAGGTGGCCCCTTTTCTAAGGCTCCCTTGTCTCTTTACACATCAGAAGGACTCCCCACTGTTGCTAGATGTTGAGTGCTTCATTATCTCTTAATAATTTTCTTAACCTATCCACTCCTTTGCAACATAAGAAGCCCTTTTATTAAAACCTAGTCCTTTTCTGGAATTATGTTCCTCTCTGAACCTGGTTATCAGAGTCTTAGAAAGCCATCTTTTTCAATTTTAACAGTTAGGGGTTCTACATCATTGCAAATGAACAGCATCACTGAAAACTTTCTTAGAAGACATGCCGAAACTTTGTGTTTGTTCTCCTTTACTTTTATTCCTCAAGACTTTCTCATCTTGTGTCATTTAGGGGTATCTCATTTTCTTCACTACTTTGAAGGCTAATCAAACTTTACCTCTTCCTATGATATTTAACTTATCCTAAATCTTTACATTCTCACTCATAGAAGAAGAGAACAGCTATGGATTTCTTGACATCTCAGGAAATCTTAGCTGTTTTAGGGTTTTGTGGACTTAGGCACAATATCTGCCCACCCCTCCCCCTGCCCCCATTCACATGCACACACACAGATGGATATACAACTTATCATATGATAACAGAATATTGTCGTAGGTGATATTAAAGGATGTAAACAAGATGGAAGTAGGCAATTATAAGTATTTGGTTTAAAATTAATATCCTGGGAAAAACTCTTTTTAAGATCTTCAACTGTTTATTGATTGGTTCAATTAACGAACGATTGTTAAGAGCTTTCTCTGTCCTAAGCACTGAGGATTCAGTGGTTGAAGGACAGAGCCCTTCATTCCTGAAGCTCATAGTCTGACAGAGAAGGCATTTCCCCCAGCACTAACACAGCAAAAAGCAAGGGCATCTGATGCAATCTGAAGGAGGACATCAATACCTCCTGGGTTTAAAACAAGAAAAGTCAAGGTCATTTGGTCTCTCCTTAAGAAACCAGTGAGGCATCTCTGGTTTTCTTAACACAGATTTAACTATTTGGCCTTTTTCATAAGGGAGTAGCATGGTCAAATGTTATCACACTCCACGTACTTACAGCTGTGGAAAGGCAACACAAAGACCTAAGGACAAACTAGGTATCTACTTGCTACGGTGACTACACATAGTGAAAAACTATATACTAAAATCCTAAACTTCAGTGGAACCATTTATTAAATGATCTCACCAAGTGAGCAACTTAAAGAGCATAAGAACCTTATTCCTAAGATCTTTGGACTCGACTTCGCAACTTATCTTGACAGTCAACAAAATGCTTCTAGAAATGTAACACAAAATGGTTGGCTACCAGTGACATCAAATGCTAAGCGCTAACCCCTAAAGGAAACAGTAATTTGAATTTAGGCACATGAGTAAAATTTAGTTAAAAAGAATTTTTTTACAGACTAATTTATTTTCACTGACAACTCCTGAGCCCTACTCAAGGCCAATGACAGAAACAAGGATGACAAAGGCAGACAGTCTGCGTCTACGAGAGGAGTATATTGTCACAAGTGAAAAAGGTATGCAAAAGAAACTAACAGGTTGCAAGGTCCACAAGGCAGGTGCGGTACAGACTACGTGGCCCCAAGGAGAGAATGGGGTTTTTTCCTATAAAGAGCAAGAGAGGAAATACTTTTTGGCTTTGTGCACCATATGATCTCCACTGCTGTTACTCAGCTCCACCACAGTGGACTAAGAGCAGCCAAAGACAGGGCATAAATGAATGAGTGTGGCTGAGTTCCAATAAAATTTTGCTTATAAAACCAGATAGTGGGCTGGATTTGGCTCATGGGCTGCAGTTTGCTGACCCTTGACATAGAGACTCTGGGAAAAGGCTATCAGAGAAGGCTTCATGGACTGGCTGGACTGTCACTAAGCCTGGGCTGCTGAGTAAGTTTCTAACGGGCAGAGATGGAGGGAAAGAACATTCTCGGTAGCAGAGGCATAAGGTATGAAGGTATAAAAGAACAGAGCAAATTCAGGAAAGAAAGAGGCGTTCAGTTTCAAGCATGTTCAAGATGTCTGGAGCAATAACTCTGGCTGTTTAGATGAAAAGTAGTGGTAATGACAACTCACTTTTATATGGAATTTAAAATTTGCAGAGAATTTTTGAAAAGGCTTGAGTGCTGCACCAAAAGCAAAATCTTCATTTGAAGGCCACGAGGAATCACTGAAGTTAGGTGAACGAGGTGAGGGGAGGGCATCATCAGAGCAAAGATTTAACAAGACTGCTCTCCTTTAACTGGGGCAATAGATCAAGGTAAGATTAAAAGTAGATTCTGTAGGATTTGATACCCTTTTTGATGTTTAGGGGTGAGAGGAAAGAATCCAAATTAGCTTTGATTCTAAAGATAGAAAAGAAATAAAAATATGAAGGGAATATTTTGTTAGGAAAGATGTTCGGTTCGACTTCGGATAGGCGGGTTCTCAGCCAAATAAAGTGTTCACCCAGCACTGTCAGCAGCAGAGATGTAGAATTCGGAAATGTTTGTGGCTGGAGTTCTTTGCCTAGAGATTAGTGCTGAAGCTCTGAGAGAGACTGCGTTTCTGGGGAAGAGAAAAGAGCACAGATAAAATCTTGAGGGAATGGTTTAGAAGAATGACCAAAATAACAGCAACAACACAGTCAGCATTTGTTAAAGGTTTACATTGTTTTAAGAGAGTTAACTATATTAACTCATTTAATCATCACATCAATCATACGAGGAAGTACACATTCTTTTTTAAAAAACTTTTATTAGTAGTTTCAAGTATATAGTATATTGGTTAGACATTTATATAGTTTATAAAGTGATCCCCCTAATTGCTCTTACTCTCCTCTGGCTCTCTGCCTTAGATACACATTCTTTATAGATGAGAAAATTGAGGTACAGAAATAGTGAGTAACTTGGCCAAAGGTCACAGATAAGTGTCACAGTCAGTATTTGAACCTAGTCAGCCTGGCTAACCTACACAGCAATAGTGCTCTTGGCAGAAGGGAGTTAAAAAGACGATATGCTAAGGAAGATTGAAAAAGTTAAGAAATGAGAAGAGCAAGGTTTAAAGTGAACTGAGACAGAAGTGGATGCCCAAACACAACAGGCTGATAAGTGAGAAGGTGGGGGCAACGAGCACAGGAAGTGCAGACAGTGAATCCAATACACTGAATTCAGGTCCCACAACAGATAGAATGACGGCTTCCCAAAGATGTCCAAGTACTAATCTCTGGAACTTGTGAATATGTTACCCTCATGGCAAAAGGGACATTGCAGGTGTGAATAAGGACTTTGAGACGGGAGAGATTATCCTGGGTTACCCAGGGAGATCCAATCTAACCACATGTGTCTTGAAAAGCAGAGAACCTTTATGGCTGGGGCCATGAGAAAAGGAATACAGCGGCTCCAGAAGCTGAAAAAGGCAAGGAAACAAACTCCTCTCCTAGAACCTACAGAAGGAGAGCTAACAATCTGATTTTAGTCCATTGAGACCTGCGTTGGACTTCTAATTTGTAGAACTTTAAGATAATAAATTTGTGTCATTATAAGCCACTGAGAGTGTGGTCATTTGTTACCATAGCAATAGAACACTATTTCAGGTCCCTATTTCTCCTTACTCTGATCAATATTCTTAAGAATGATTCTAAATCCCCGGACCATCAGCCTGTTCCAGGCGAAGGCCACTGATGATGGGTCTTCCTCAGAGTCAGCACGACCTCCAGGATACCCAAAGCGACATACTAAGGGGCAAGCGAAGGAGAGAGATGAAGAAGCTGGCTCTGCATGAATTTCAATATTCGCCAATATTTATCTGACCGTAAAACAAATGTTAATTCAGAGAAGTCTAAAAATGTATCAAAACTAACTCCAGAATACAACCCACTGTTATTGGCTGATTACAGCTTTGTGATAATAATGGTGCAATTATATTTTTAGCCATACAAAATACTTCTATATACACTTGGTTTAACAAATGTTTGAAAAATAGGAACAAAATAAGATGAAATTACATAGAATTTGAAATGTCATTTTTAAATCAAATTTACAATGCTTATTTCAGAGGAATGATGAAGATTACTTATGTAATTTCAGTTATAAAATTGATCTTGACTAATTTCAGTGCTAAGTGAATGATTTTTAGATACAGTTAATAATTAATGAAAATCCCTCTGGCAGACAGCTGTTACATTTTAAAGTCCATTTGAAATGCCTTAAATTATAAATATATATGTGTATATATATATATTTACATGTGTGTGTGTGTGTGTGTGTGTGTGTGTGTGTGTGTGTGTGTGTGTGTATATATATATATATTCCATTTTCCCAACTAAACATTTGTTTAAAATACCTACTTTGCAAAAATATTTAGCAAAGAATTTGAGATGGGTCGAAGCAAGGCACGCATTCACATATTTTCATTCTATATGATCTTTTAAAACATGTTTGTCATCATTGTTACAGTTCTGAAAGCATGTCCCTAAAGTCATATTTCAATATGTTATCGATTCGAATGGCTGGAAGTACGTACACACCACTTTCATGGCAATATACATATGTAAGCCTTAGCAAAACGCAGTTTCCAAGTACGTTGTTTAGTAAACATGGGGTGATGGCAAGATCAGTTCCCATAGGAAATAAGAGGTGAGGTGAAAACAAACATGGCATTAATACTGTTTTGAAATACATGTCTCCGAGTGCCTCCTGATCCCAAAATTCACTGGCATTAAATATCTGCTGCAGTTGGAAATCTTCCTCTTAGATTAGGAGTCAGCAAACTTATTACTGAGAATGAGATTAATCATTAAGAGCACAGGCTCTACGATCCATCTATCTAGGGTGACGTATATTGATTTTACCCCTTTCTAGCTGTGAAACTTTAGACAACTTGACTTAACTGTGTGAATAATAGTAGCATCTAACTTATACGGCTGTTTTAAAGATTATATAAGTTAATATATATAGCAGTGCCTGGAGTGGAATATACACTCAATAAATGTTAGCTATTTTTATGATTTTCAGTATTAGTATTATAACAATATTTTCATCATTGCACATCAGGAGATAAATGCTCTACACTATGAGGTAGATATTATTGATACCACTTTAGGATAAGGGAACTTAGGGATTAGGGAGGTTAAGTAACTGGTTTCATTCATTCATTGGTGGAAATGGAAACCACGCCTATCTAAAAGTAGCTTTAGGAGAGCTTTGAGACTATATCATAATATAGGCAAATGTGTGTAGGGAAAAACAGCCTGATTAAGAAACAGGGTTGGAAAGGGAGAGACAAAGACAGTGACGTTGGAGGCTCTTGAAATTCCTTCCTTCCACAGATGCATCAGATGTGGAGCTACACAGGACGCGATTCCCCTCTGAGAATCCACAAACTAGCTGAATCCTATGAGTAGGAAAGGCTGAGACATACTGAAGCCGTAAACCCCATCCTTGGCACAGTGCCATGAAATCAGGCGGGAACTCCCAGCTCCCAGAGTGAATAGTTTGTACCACAAATCTAGTGCCCCAATTTTTAAGGCTCCCACCCAAAGGAAAGGCCCCCCAAATACCTAACTCTGAAAGCCAATGTGGCTGCATCCATAAGACCTGCAGGACTATAGCAAACAAAGAAGTTGTTATTAGCTATCCCCAAGGGCTCTGCAGAGAGGGAGAGCAGTCAAAAACACCCATCCACCAGCCTTTTCCTGAAAGGAGATTGACTGCACACTTTATAAATTGCTGCCTGAGGGTCTGACTTCTAACTAGCATGTATCTAGTATTGATTACTATCCTCTCTGGAGCCCAAAGAGTCTTTGGGCACTCCCCTGACCTTCTCCCTCTGGCTCACTCCAACAATAAAACCAAGTTACTAGTACCTCCCTAGAAGGAGCTTGTCCACACATTTGGCACCCCCATTTTTATGGCTGCCATGTAAGGGATGGGTCCTGATAGGACCTAATTCTGATAGCAAACAAAAACAGTTTTTAAATGGCTACAGCACCATATGCTCGCGCGCGCTCGCTCTCTCTCTCTCTCTCATACACACACATACCCCCCCCACACACACACACACGTGTACCCTGTGGCTATACATTCAGAATCAGTGCAAAAGGAACAGGCAAAAATGCTCATCTCCTAGATTCTATTTGTAAGGGACTTAACTACATACTTTCCCAGCTGCTGCCTAAGAGTCTGACTTCTTATCAGTCTTCACCTAGGTGCTGACTGCAATTCTCCCCCTTGAGGGAGTGACAAGTCTTGGCACACCCCAAAGGACTGGGAGCCACTAAGAACAAAGCCAGTAGCTTGAACAATCACAAAAATTTCAGAGACAATGAGGCACTTGGCCCCGATTCATCTCCTTGATTGACAAGGTTCATCTCCTACACAAGGTCAATCTGTCAAGACTGGGAAGAATGAAAGGACCAACACAGAGAGTGAAGGAAAATAAAGAAGAGAATATGTTCCAAACAAAAGAACAAGATAACTGATCTTAATGAAACAGAGATAAGACATTTATCTGATACAGAGTTAAAAATAACTGTCATAAAGATGTTCACTGAGGTCAAGACAGCAATGTACAAACAGATCATTTCAATGAAGATACAGAAAATATTTAAAAAGTATCAAACAGGATTCATAGAGGCGAAGAATACAATAACCAAAGTGAAAAATTCAGTAGAGTGGTTTCACAGCACATTAGATGAAGGGGAACAAGGATCAGTGAACTTGAAAACAAGGTAGTGGTAGAATTTTCCCAGTTCGAGGGGCAAGAAGAATAAAAGAAAAAGAACAAAGACAGCTTAAGGGACATATGAAACACCATCAACAGGACCAATACATACAATCTAGGAGTCTCAGAAGGAGATTAGAGAGAAAAGGACAGAAAGCTTATTCACAAGGAAATTTTTAAAAGCCCAAAGTTAGCAGGAAGGAAATAACAGATCAAAGTGAAAATAAATGAAACAAACTATAAAGACAATAAAAGTATCAATGAAACTAAGAGCTGCTTTTTGAAAAGATCAACAAAATTGAAATACCTTTACCTAGACTAAGAAAAAAGAGAGGACTAAATAAATAAAATCAGAAATGAAAAAGATATTACAGGAGATAACACAAAAATACTAAGAATCCTAAGAAACTACTATGAACAGTTATACATCGACAAATCAGATAATCTACAAGAAATAAATAAATTCTTAGAAATATACGACCTATCAGGAGTAAATTATAAAGAAATAGAATATTTTAACAGACCAATTACTAGTAAAGAGATAAAATCAGTATTCAAAAACCTCCCAACGAAAAAAAGTCCAGAACCAGATAGCTTCACTGGTGAATTCTCCTAACATTTAAAGAAGAATTAATATCATTCTTTCTCAAATTCTTCAAAAAAAATTTAAAAAGAAGGAACACTTCCAAGCTCATTTTTTAGGGCCAGCATTACCCTGATACCAAAGCCAGAGAAGGACACTATGGGAAAGGAAAATTACAGGGTAATATCTGTGATAAACATAGATGCAAAAATCCTCAACAAAATATTAGCAAATTGAATTCAACAGTACTTTAAAGTCAGTATACACCATGATCAAACGGGATTTTGTCCTACAATGCAAGGATGGTTTAACATATGCAAATAAATATGTATGATACACATTAACAAAATTAAGAATAAAAATTATATGATCATCTTAATAGATGCAGAAAAATCATTTGCCAAAATTTGACATCTTTTGTGATTAACAAACTGAAACGTACCTCACCATAATAAAGACCATATATGACAAGTCTTCAGCTAATATACTC
>NW_011888797.1:1663238-1669869 GCF_000151845.1 Pteropus vampyrus | reverse complement strand
GGAATGAGTCAATGAACAATTACTGAACACCTACTATGTCCCTATTTCTCCTGATGCTGAAAATACAAGATAAACGGGGAATGGTCTCTGCCTTCATTTTTTCCCTAACTTTATTGAGGAATAACAGACAAATATAATTGTATATATTTAAAGTGTACAATGTGATGATTTGATATATCTATACATGGAAGAATGATTACCAAGATCAACATAATTAACACAACCATCAATGCACATATTTAACTTTTTTATGTGGTGTGAACGCTTAAGATCCATTCTCAGCAGCTTTAAGAACATAAAAATGTCTCTATGTAGAATATTTAGCTTAGCTTTTAATTCATCAATTATTTATTACACATTTACAGCATGCCTAGTACTGTGCTCGTACAGAAACAGATGTAAAAGAAGATCTGCTCTTAGTCCCGAGGGACTCCCAATTTTACAAGTGGAGCACAATTAGATTCACAACCTCCAACCCAATCCCCAATCCGCAAATGAAGATGGGACCCACAGTTATCTAAAGCTCTCCGCTCTGTTAGTACAGGTTAAGACTAATTCACAGGTGTCCAAACTTCTTAATTTCCTGCTCATTTATCTACAACATGATTTCTACTTGGGGAGGAATTTTATAAAATAAAAGGCTAAATTGGGTGTATAATAATACATCTACAATAATGTGTTTCAATGGCTTGCTTCACTATCAGTAACTTTAATGGCACTAGAAATTTTAGAAAGTGAGATTTATGGTACTCAACTCAAATATACTGATATCACGCAAGCCCCTTTCCCCACTGTGGGTCCATTCTCTCACTCATTTAAGAAACTTTCCTGAAGTAGGCACTCTGATTTAGCAACGAAAGACAAAACACGTCCCTCTCCAAGAGTACAAAATCCAGCCTTATTTGTGTTATAAAACAAGCACCTTCCCAGAGACTGGTTCTTGAGACACAGTAATTTAAGTACTACAGAAAGAACTTTTCAAGGTCTGAGGCTCAGAAATAAATATTGACTGCTGAATCAGAGAATGCATTGTTGAGAAGGTAAAATTTAAGATCAATGGTTGATTCATTTCGTTTAAAAAATTCTTTTTGCTTTCTGATAGCAAATAACCCAAGAAAATCTGATGTTCTTTTCATTAAAAAATAAAATATATACAATAAAATAACTGCCGGCTAGAGAATAGCACTCTTCGAAAAACCATTCCAGCACTGCCAATAGATAATGTACTAATTTGTGTTTATCCTACTGCTTTAGGAAAAAGTGATTTCTCTTACAGGTAGAGGGAGAGTCAGCTCGGTCCTGCCTTGGTCCTAAGCTGTTGATTCTGATTTGGCAGGGGAGAAACCAATTTTTAAATGGTAACAAAGCTGGATATTTACACATAAGTGGACCCCCACTTAGTATCTGATCAAGAAATGGAACGGACTTCCTACTGGGTGTTGATGTTCTCACCAAGAAGTGTCATCAAGTACCTGAGGACAAACTGCATTGGGAAGGCAAAGAGAATTAACACTTATGTCAGATACAATAGTGTGTATATATCGTCTCATTGAGTTCACTGGCCTGTAATTCCTTGGTGACAAGACGAAGTCGGATTCACCACTCTCTCCCCAGCACCTTCCACACTGGTTGGTGCACTGTAGGTGCTCAGAAATACGGAATGGATTCCCACTCAGTTCTGCAGGTCCCATGGCCAGTAGGCAAGAGAGGTAGTGTTCAAACTGCAATACTTTTTGCACCCCACCAGCGTATCTTTAATGGACTATATTGTGCTGTAATCCAGAAGGCCAGGATTCGGGGCCTGAATTTTCAAAAATTTTCAAAATTTCCAAAAAAATTTTGAGATATCACATTATTACACTCGAAAACATTCTTGACCCACATCCCTTCCAGCGACCATCCCATTTCCTGCTCCCTGCCCATCACCATGCCGTGGACACAGTCAGCACCAGGGCTTTCTGTCCCCTCTACTCTCATCAGCAATTCCCATCTTGATAAATCCCATGGTTATTTGTCTTTATTTTTCTTGATCTCTCACAATCTTCCTACCTGAAAGCCTTCTTTTCTTTGCCTTCAGCATCCCACACTCTCATGAGTTCCTCTGCTTTACTAGGAATTCCTCCCAGAACTAGCTACCTAATTTGTGAGGCCCACTGAAGAATGGAAATGTGGGGCCCTTAAAAATTAAGGATTTCAAAACGACAATAGCAAGCCATTAAATCAAGTGCAGACTCTTCTAAGTGTGGGAGCCCCGTACGACATGCCCAATAAGTTGGCTCTCGCCTCTCTTTGGCTATATGTTGGTGGGCCCCAAGCATCATCTCAAACCCTTTTCTCTTTTCTGTCTATGCTTTCCCTCTAAGCACCTCATTTGCTCTAAGGCTTAATATCCATATCTATGCTGATGGCATCTAAGCGAAATCTCTAGTCCTAAATTCCCCCAAGCCCCAGATTTCCTTATCTGACTGCCTCCTTGGCATCTCTACCAGCATGTCTAAGAGGTATCTCAAACCTGGTATGGCCAAAGAAAACTTCTGAGTTCCCCCATTCACCTAAAACCTGGGTTCCTGGAGGTAGGGCAGAGTTTTACTCCTCCCTGCAGGACAGCTGGACTTGGCCTGAGGGAGAAATGACTACTATGCTCAGCTGTGGAGATTTTGATATTCATCTGCCATAGCAATGAGAGTTACTTCAATACAAACTCATTACTTTTTTGGCAGCAGGTCCCTGGGGTGTGTGCAGTTTCAGAAGAAAAAAGGACTGGCTTAGGAATCGCGGCATGCAGGATGCTGGAAGGAGCCTCTACGGATCTCCTTCCTAATAATAAATTACCCTGTGTGACCTCACTTAGGAGTGGAGCCAGGAGTGAACTTGGATTTTTGTCTTTTTGTTCACTGGCACATAGTAGGTACTCAGTATGTGTTAAATAAATGATGGTGGGGAGGAAAGGCCCTAGGTTGCTTAGGACAGAATATTCTTTACCTTCTATGGGAACCGCTGGGAAGCATTTGGATTATGACAAATTACTTTCAATGACTTGTAGAAATTACATAACTATGTACTTTTTAGAGAGTCAATGTGTCCCGTTTTTATAAAATTATAGCTGCTCGATGGTAAATTAAAGTGTAAATAGGTCATTTTTGTGGCTTTTTCCTAGCAACGTACAAATTAACAAGACTTTTACGGTAACGTGTTAGTTTCTTAAAGCTAAAAGAGTAGCTAAATTGGATTTACATTTCTTTTTAATGACTTGCATCACTGAGAATGCATGTTAATTCTGCAGCTAATCCTCACAATTACTTAGCATCATAAAGTGAAAGGCAAATGGTAACCTGGACACATAAACTCATGTTCCTGACCATACTGGCTTGCCAGGGTTGCTCAGAAATATGAAGCCCATCTCAAAATCACATGTTCATTCACCCCGCGGGCAAGTGGGCTTCTTTCAACTGCCCTGCCCCGCTCAGTCCTCTTCTGCTCCCTCTCTGCCCTGTGACATCATCTACAGTGTTTGGTGCAATTGTTTTGTTTCTATGTCTGTCTACCTCAATGAAGGAAGGGCAAAGCAGAATCAAGTCGTACGCTTCTCTGGTTCTCTGCTTAAGTCGCAGCTCAGCGTTTAGCAGGCGCTCAAGCAATGTTGAATGAACAAATGAAAGCAAGATTGAAAAAGCTGATCCAGTAATCATTTGGCTGCTGAGACTAGGAAAACAGTATCATCAATGCATCATAACCTTAATCATTTGAGTTATTAGTGGCAATCAAATATAAATGCAATGATATATCAGCTAAGCTTGCCTCGCAAAATTTACTCAGTCGGGGCCATCGCACATGCACTAAGCAGCCCTGTGTACAGAATGGTGAATAATTAACAGTCTGTGTTCTCAGGGCGTTCAGTCTATAGGAGGAGAAAAGCTTGTAAAAAGATATATTATAAGCCATGAGGTGTTTAGTGCTGGAACAGAAGTGCATACAAAGCACACTGGGGCACAGCACTGGGAACAGCTAATTGCCTCCAACAGTCTCACAATCCACTTCATAGAAAAGCTGACTGTCAAGCTGTACATTAAAGGGCGTGAAAAAGTGTGGCATGGAGAGAGAGAGTTTTCTCACAACCAATGCCCAGTTTATTTTGTATGGAGTTTGATTATATAACACCTTTTTGTCTTGTATAGTTCTTCTCTCAATGAAACAGACATGATAAATGACCTTCTTTCTTTTAAAAACAGTTCATCAAAGATTTAAGGTGATACAAAAACTCAGTTATCACAGTGATGGATGGAGCTAAATGACCAGGGACAGCCTTAGTAAAAGGATTTCCAGGGGACAATTAATAGCACCATACATGAGGAGCACCATATATGGGGACAATAATGTTAAGAGGCATGTGTGCATCCTATTAAATTTGTTTGTTTTTGTTTGTTTGTTTGTTTGTTTTTATCTCTTAGTACTGGGTAGGAATGACACAGTGAAGGTATAGCATACACGTGCCAATTCTCCAGAGAAATAAAGACACATCCCAATAATATCTGAAAAAAACAGCAATGTGGAGAAGACTTCTTTGGAACCAACAAATCTACACCAATTTATGGAATCTTATGTTTGGAAATCTAAAGCCATTTCAGGAATAAATGAGAAAATAGTTCCTGCCTTGAATTAATGCATCCAGAAGCCTGAATATTGATTTCCTAGACTATGGATCACCCTGCCACACTACAAAAGTTTATTTATTGTCCTGCAGTGTCTAAGAGCGGGGCTTGCAAACCCTAATTAAAATTTAAATGAAAGCAATCATCAGATAGAAGAGACCCACAGGCTAAGGGATTAAAATAAATTATGTTGTGATGGTATTCAAAAGAAAACAAGAGATCAAGTCATTTTTTTTAAAAAAAATTTGCAAATATATAAGGAATGACAAACTGTCATGTTTCAAGGACTACGCTGTAAAAAAAAAAAAAATGAACACTGAAAATAAATCCTCACTCTATTCATTTAGTTTTTCAATAGACAACCAAGGATGCTTAACTGAATTCCATCAATCAGCTGTAGAATATGATAAGAATGTCTAAAGAAAGTGAAATAATTATTTTGTGGACTTTTTAAATCAGGAGTCATATGATGCTCTGGAATTTTAAATAAGGTGCATTTAAAAATGAGATTTGCTACATAAAATATTACAGGGAAATGTCAAAAGTGCTGACCGTGTCCCTCAAGTTATGACCCTCTTAGCTCCTTCCTGACAACAACTCCCACAGTCATGTCTGCCTTGGGTTCCAGAAACTGCTCTTCCCCATCACTGCTGCCTTTTCTGCATCCCTTTATGAAATTCTCCTCAAATTATCCTAATTTGAGCATGCTGCCTGTTTTCTACTGAGATCCTGAAGTGGGAGTTTGGCATTGGACTGCTCATGTATTTGAGAAACGAAGGCAGAATCTCTTTACCAAGAGGAAATGGAACACAAATGGGCCTAGGCAAATGGTGACATCAGTTACTCGAGTTGTTACCAGTGGTGGCATGGGATGAAGTACAGGTAGAACAGAGGTTCTGGGAGGTCAAATGGCCAAGGTATTTAATCGCTATGGTGATGGTAATGATTGTAAAAATTATCTAGTCTCTTGGCTTCCTCTCAGAGCCCTAAAAGGTGTACAAAAGAAAATGAGAAATTGAGATCTATGAATACACAGTTGAGAACACACATGCATAAGCCAGAAAGCCTCCAAAGCTGCTCATCTCCTACAGTCCCAGCAACCTTTCATCTTCTAGAGCTGCAGGGCAAATACGGCTAAGGACCAAGCCCAGAGCTGTAGTGCCAATCACATGATCAGCTCCACCAGGTGTCTGATATTAAGGTAAAGCACTGGTGGGAAGTGGGTATGACCCTGATAAATGGATTTTGGATCATTTGGGTAGTCACAAACAAAGCTGAAAATTCTGAACCCACAAAACCCTCCTGCACGTGGAAACAGACATTGCCTCTCTGTCTAAGAAAAAGCAGCTCCCTACATAATAATTTGTTGGTGGGTTATTCCCCTCAGGACCCACTCCAACCTCCTCTCATTCTCTCTAGGTCTATACACGGCCCAGCACGGCCCGGAGGGAGAAGTATGAGACAACCTATGTACCTTAAGATTTACAGAACCTCTCTTATCTGTACTGGCAGGAAATAGGAGAGCATGTATGAGTTTACAAGGGCCCTGGACCAAGGAAGACGAAATATAAGACTTGATCTGGTTTAATTCACTGACAAGGTGCACTCACCCAGGGTTTAGGACTTATTCAGAGTGGCATCAGTGACCTGCCAAACTATCAAATTAAAGCCTGGGCTAGAATGTGGTCTAGATTTATGCAGTCAAGTTGACCTTCCCTGCCATCCTATAGAGAAGAGGTCGGCAAACTATGGCCCACGAGCCAAATCTGGACTGCCATCTCTTTTGGTATGATCTGCAAACTAAGAATATTTTGGGGCTTTTTGTTTGTTTGTTTTTATTTTACAATTTTGAAATGTTAAAAAACAAAAAACAAAAAAACAACTATTGGCCTTTGGCAAGGTCATTAAATTTTGCTTCTTGGCTCACCAAGTCTAAAATATTTACTATCTGGCCTTGATAAATGGATTTAGGATCATTTGGG
>NW_011888797.1:1649150-1662633 GCF_000151845.1 Pteropus vampyrus | reverse complement strand
TGGAATGAGGGCCAAATGGGCATTCCTACAGCTTCTCCACCCAACAGAATAAACTAAAGTCACTGTACACACCTGGGTGGATCACAGAGATTGGGGCTACTATCCGAGACTTGAAGAATTAAAAAGTGGTTATTCCTATCTTATCTTCATTTAACTCAGAAAAAGCCAGATGGTTTCTGGAGACTATTAGGAGACAACCACAAACTGAACCAAGTGGTACTGCCAATCACAGCTGTGGTTCCAGAAGTGGTGTTTTTACTGTAGCATCTGGCATGCAGCTACTGAACAGGCAAATGCTATTTGCCCCCACCCCCACCAATAAAAAAAAATATCAGAAAATCAAGCAGTTTGCTTTCTGTTACTGGGGAGAAAAGTATACCTTTACTGTTAGTATCAGACCTCCTTGTCCACGTAGTATTGTCTGGAGCATTTCTGCCAACACCACCATTCGTGGATTTGCAGAATGCGTTAACCGTGTGCTGTGGTAACTCATTCAACATGGCCTCGGTTCAGGGAACGGATTTTGAGGCAAGAGAACTGCAGCACCGCACTCTTGTCCATGGATTCACTAGTCCTACCATGTTTCCCATGTAAACAGCATTTTATGTAATTTAGCTCCTCCTCAACCAGAACGCACAGGTTCAGAAACAAGGAGAAGAGGTGAGAGTGTCCCTATCCTAACTCTAACCCTAATTCTTAATAACCCGCTTTTAGATTTTTTGCTTCTCATCCCCATGACTGTGATCACCTCATCTTGGAAGTCCTACTCCCTAAAAGATTTCAGGAACCACGGCCAGAATTCCATTGAGTTAGAAGCTGAGATTTCCCCTGCATAGTTTGGCTTGGTCAAAATAGTCCTGAACCAACAAGCTAAGAAGGACTCACTGATTAATCCCAATAACCAGTGAGAAATTAGGCTGCTAATGCAACATGGAGGACCATGCTCGGAACCAGGGACCACCGAAGCAATGCCAAGGACTGAGATCTGCAGGAATGAAGGTGTGGGTCACCTGCCAGTCCCATCTAGCTGAGGAACTGAAAAAGTAAAGGGAACGTGAAGCAGAGAGGAGAGAAGACAGATTGTGCTGCGGAATCAAGAACTGCAGCAGCCATGTTTACTCTGCTCCTCTATTCCTTTGCTACTGGTATGAGGAGGGAGTATCACTGAGTGACATTATTTAACAATGAGCCGTTACTGAGCGGGACTTCCGGTGTCCTCTGTGAAGGAAACAAAGAGACTCTTCACTTAAGACAATAAACAAGCACATATACGAAGGACCAAAAAGGAGGGATTGTGCTGGATATCGCTCATTCCCCTTCCAGATCTTCTTTCCACCCTTCTCCATCCTGCCCTGTGCACTAGAAGGCTTGCTGGAATGGATTTATTATAATGGGCTCCCCTGCCCTGTGGCTTCTGGTTGGGTTCTGCCAATAGAGACACCAGCAGAAGAAAGGAGGGCTAAAGGAGAGAGATGTGCAGGTATTAACTCTCCTAGTTCCTTCTCTGTGGGGTCAGCAACAGCTGGCTGTGTCTGCTGTGTCCCACCCAAGTCTCCCAGCAGCTCCCACATACCCCACCCCATCAGGCTTATGGGAGGTCAACACGGCTAAGTTACCAGCCCTAGAGTTCTATTGGTACCTATGGTTTCCTTACACCCTGCCCACACCTTTGCAAATGGTCCCATTATTACATTCTTAAATTATCCTAATTTAAGTGTTCCATCTGTTTGCTGCTGAGATCCAATTTATATAGCATCAAAAAGGTAAAATAAAATGCAGCTTTTGTGAGGCATTTTTTGTTTTTTTTTTCTGAACATATACACACAAAATATGATGAGATAAATTCAAGTAAAGTACTTGAGGCAAATGCAAAGCTTAATTTGAAAGGTGTCTGGTGGGGGCGGGGGGCAGTATATGTGTGCGTGAGTGAGAGGCTGAAGACGAGAGTCCCACTGAGAATCCTAAGCCTAAAGGGACAGGAAGCTATAATGACAATTTGGGGATGAGAACGCCACATCTATGTACCTTATCTACCAGCTGGAAACCCTTTCAGGACAGAATTCTGGATAGAAGTAGGAAATAAATGCTTGTAGTACATGGTTGTTGCTTGACTACCCAATATCTATTTCCTCTCCTTCTGCTAACTACATCCTAATTTTTCTTGGGGGAACTGCCCTCTGCTGCTCTATTCCCATGTGATTCAAGTGAAATGAAACCAATGCATCCCTAGATCTACGAGGGGGCAAGAGACCTAGGCCCCTTGACCATGGATATCAATTCAAGAGTGAGCATACGACAGTACTAGAGTCACATTTTGGGACTTTTGCTACAGTGACCTGGAACAACGCATCCAGATGGCTGGAGCCCCTGTCAGTCACCTTGCAACTAAGAGCGGACAGCTTGCCTGAGAAGGCAGCCACACCAGAGAAAAACAGACTGGAATAAAGGAGAGCAGCCCTGATGACACTGAGTCCCTTGGAGCAAAGCATGCCTGAAGCTAGATATTCCTTTGGACTTTTCTTTTGCTCATGGTACTTTCAGTTGGGTGCTCTGTCACCTTCAAAAGAAAAAGTTCTTACTATCAATGACAAAGCAAGGGCAGGGTGGCGAGATGAAGCATTAAGAGGGTAGATTACAAAGAATTTAAAAAACAATAATAGACCTATTATGAGTCAGTCTGCACTTTATTATCACCATTCCCTGGCAATTTGAAATTTTATTGTAATATTCCTCCCCCCAGAATCTTTTTTTAGTCAAAGTTCTAAACAACTGTTGAAGTTACTGATAAGTTTTAAGAAGATAATATACATGTAGGCCTTAAATTTGCCTATTTTTATCAATTAGATAAAATTTTATGTTCTAATTGGAAATTAATTCGGAGGACTCTCAATTACATACTTGGCCTCCAGACTTAAGCAGACTCAACTACCAACCTTCACTTCAAGAGTACGTTTGGGAGCTCGAAAGAGGTGGACCCAGCTCAGCCCAGGGGAGTCAGAAGGTGCTTCCCATGAGGGCCAACCCTTGAGTGGAGTACTGAAGGTCAAAGCCTTAATCGTCCTAAAGTCTACTCTCATCACTGTCACCAGATCTTTCACGATAGCTTCCCACTTCATTCAGGCTGAAGCCCACATTACAGCAACCAAAAAGCCTGGCATGATCTGCACAACCATCCCCTTCCTCTTCTTCGAGCCCTCCAGGCTTTCTCGTGCCTCAGAGCCTCTCTATTTGCTGTGCTCTCTGCCGGGAATCCTTCCAGTTCCTCTCTACCTCACTTGCTCATGGCTTTCTTCTTCACTTCCTTAGGGCATCTGATAAGGATCTCCTCAGTTAAGCTTTCCTTTCCCTGCCATGATTAGCAAGACTGCCCCGCCTCACCACCACAGTCATGATCTCACTTGTCCTCTTCATTATTCACAATAGCACTTAGAGCCACTGACATACTATTTAATTGTTTACTTGTTAATCATCTCTCTTCCAATAGAATGTAAGTTCTAGGAAAACTGTACTCACAAGGCTTTGAAAAATACATAGCTTACAGTAGGCTCTTAACACATATTTGAGAATGAATGAATGAATGAATGAATGAAACCAGGAAGGGCCTTTTGGACACTGGAGAAACTGCTTAGGCAAAAGACAGTGGCACGGGAAACTGTGCTCCACTCAGAGAATTTAAATTTAGGAGGGAGAATGTGGATAGGCAGGCGAGCTGGGACCAGATTACAACAGCCTTGTGTGCATCTACGTCCTTGTAGATGCCTGAAATCCTTTCTGGGAAGAAAGAAATAACATGGGGGCTGACAGAGGGCCAGGGATTGAGGCAGAGCTTTCACGGGTCCATGGCGAGCACACAAAGCAGCCAAGTTGATAATCCCTCAACACCTAAGAATAACGTACATTAAGCACTTTTTGAACCAAATAAAATTCTTCGCCAGGGATGGTGAAGTGATTGATAACCTTTGAATCAATAACGCTGCACCAGCCAAGCTTTAACATCAGAATTTCCTCTTAATTACAACACCCAGTGGAATGATGGGCAAGATGCAAGCTCAGTTTCAGGCTCCAAACCAGTCTCTATGCAAATACACCATCCCTCCGGCCAAAGCTGCACTAATGGTGCTCCTTTAAATGAAGCTTTTAAAAGGTTCTGGTGGCAGGAAAAATACAAATTGAGAATCCACATTAAATTGTTTCTTTATCCATGGAAAATTAGCCAAAGAGCTACCAAGGAGGTAAAATGTCAACAGTGCGCATTTAACACCAAATAGTTACTGAGCATCTATTACATCCCAGGCAATTTTTTTGGTCCTTGTCATTAATCTAACATCGTCTAGTACCTCAATGTCATACATAGGGCTAGAGACCCAGAATTAAATAAGGGAGATGACATTCCCGCCCTCAGAGAGCCTCCGAAACCATAGCAGATCTATAAATTCAAACTATTGTGCGATAGGTTAAAGCACATTCTCATAGAGTAAAAGCTTAAAAACAACTTTAAATTTTTAAGTCTTCAAATCACCTTTATCCATGTATAGGAGGTATTATGAGATGTGCATCTGTCATTCATTTGTTATGGGCTTCAGCTGCTAGAAGTGTTTTAGTATATTAGGATGGTTATGCCATAGTAACAAACGACCCCCTAAATATCTCAGTGACTCAAAACAACAGTTTTATTTTTTGCTCACATTACATGTGCTATTGCGAGTAAGACGGGGGACCCTGTTTACATCTCCACTTAGAGACACAAGCTGATAGAAAAGCCACCGTCAAAAACTGGAAAACATTAAAGCACGCACTGGCTCTTAAAGCTTCTGCTTAGAAGTGACATGTGTCACTACCACTCACATTGAATAGGCTGTAACAAGTCATATGGCCAAATCTGATTTCGACTGAGTAGGAAAGAGCAACTGCACTGTACTGAATCCCAAAAGAGGGAGGAAATCAAATAATTGTGAACAGCCATGAAAACGACCTCAAAGGTATAATGGAAATGGAAGTTTGAAAGTACTATTCTCTAATAAATGTATGATGTTACTTTTTACCCTAAGGCTTGACTTCCCTTGAGATTTCCTTCTCTGGGAGATGAAAATCCAGATGCATAATGTTATTCCTTTCATGAAAACCTAGTATGTGACACTTTCCTGTTCCTATTTGGCAACTGTGGGACTCTTGCTTCCAATATATGCTTGAGTCACTGCTGTTGGGAGTAATTAGAAAATGAGGGATATGGGGGCGGAAACAGAAAAAGGAAACAGGGCAGATGGCAGAGGAGTTGTGGTTTTTGCAATGAAACTACTGGCAAGAAACAGGAAGCTGAAGGAAAATGGACCCCAATACTAAAAACCCACTCCATATCTGTAAGAAGAAAGGAATCTAAATCTTATAATGATTCTAAGTCGCAGAGCCAGCTGGATATTTGAATGGAGAACCAGGTAAAGGATATAAAGACAAAGGCTTTTTCATGTGCAAATTATCTATAACCAAATAGAAGGAATTGAGGCATCTTTTTAAAACTCTAAGGGAGTATAAAATTTCTAAGAAGCAAAGGATGACAAGTAAAAATTAATTATACCATCCATGCCAATATAAATACAGAAAATACCAATTGTCTCTATTTAGTATGAGGTCCATAGCTTTATTTTAGCAGATACGAATATTTATATGGATTTTTATCAGCTTAGCTAAAAAGTTGCTCTTCCCAACCCATGAGGTCTTCAATCTCAAATTCTACCACCGATGATAGAATTTATCTTTTCCCACATATATTCCTGCTAAGAAATTAAGGGATGGTTATATTTCAGGGTTTTTTTTTGTTTTTTCCTGGTCCTAATGGTTTGATTTCAAGTGAAGGCCTGTAATATGATCTTTATTTCATTTTGTCTTCTCACATTAACCTATTTAATAAGAAAATTCTTTCATAAGAAAAGCAGTGACATAGGTTATTTTATAATTTGGGTTTAAGGAGACTAGTTATATTACAAACTCAGAGAGCTTTAGAAACAACCAATTTCTTTCTTTCGTCCCACTTCCAAACACAACTGATGTAGGGCACTCGACCTCATATTTTGTATGGATGGTTCGATGATGCCAGCGTTTTGACAGCCGAATCCTGATGATCTTGATGTGGCACCACACCTGTCTACATATTGGCTTCACGAGGAGGCAGGATGGCCTGGAGTGTATGAGTGAGGGCTCCGGAGTTGGCACGTGCTAGTGTCTGCAGAGTTAGTAACTCTGGGTAATTAGTTACATTTTCTGCACCTTTGTTTCTCTGTGTAAGGACTGTACTGAGGATTAAATAAGATCATGAATGCAAAGCATTTAGCACCATATGTGGGAAACAGTGAGCGTCCCCATTTAATGTTAGTTACTGTTATTATCACCTAGTATAGTCATTCTGTAACAATGAGCCCCACTACCCATAAGAACTTCTGGTTCTGCTTTGCCTATTGCATGTTTAAGATTGTCTATTTAAAAAGGTTTTCTGATCCTTTTTTTATATACCCAAAAACTTCTTAGTAATAAAAGAAAGGAACTATTAAAAATGTGACAATATGCATAGCCCCTGGCAGTGACTTCCAAATGTACCTAGACGTCCTCAAGCATTTCGAGAACACTTCAGCCTCCATATGGCCAGTGAAGGCTGTGACATGTGACATTACGCTGCACTGCCTTTACTGAAACAAAAGCTCCACCACCTTAAATCTTGATGAACCCGACTAGAGGAGAAAAGATAAGTCCACCTGAGAATCATATTTTGCTCATCTCTCCCTCAGCCTTACTCCCACATCCAATCAATCAGAAAGTCCTGCCAAGTTTCCCTCTTAAATATTTTAAGATCTTCTACTCTCCTAAAAGATAAAGTCCACACTGCTTACCATGGCAAACGTGACCTAGCATCTAGCCCATTTTATAGCCTGCCAATCTCTGCCTCACACGTGATTCTCACTCAATATGAAATTTCTGTGATTCCCTTGCTTACCTTGCTGTTTCTCACTTCATGCCTTTGCTCATGCGGGAACGCCCTTCCCTCATCATGGTCTTGGCATACCTGGAAAGCTTCTTTTTACCCATCCTTCATGATACAATACAGACATTAACTTCTACGACCTTTCCCCACCACCCCCACCTTGCCAAGCTTAAATACATCCCCATTCTGTGTTCAGAGTAACCTCCACCCACTTCTATCATCGTTCTCACTCTGCTGTGTTACAATGATTGATTTTTCTATTTATAGAGCTGGCTCTATACTTTATTCACTTTGTCCTCCCAATTCTTAGTATAGAACCATGAACAAATGCTCAATAAATATTTCTGAAAGCGGGAGCACATTTACCCCAGTTATCAATGCAAACTTGAGAAAGTTCCTTAATGTCTATAGCAATTTTTTTCCTCATCAGTAATATAGAGAACTGGATGGCTAAGTCCTCTGCCAACCGTAAAATACCATGGTTCTACAATGCATGCTTTTCTAAAACCTGCATTTGTAACTAGAGGTGGAGATGAAAACTCTGGCTGATGACGTCCAAAATCATTTAGCAAAGAACTCAAGATCTATTATCTAACAAGCTTCCTTTAACTTCATTTCCAGCCTGCTCTTTTCCTTCATCCATTATCCCAGCCACGCCATCCCTTTCAATATTCTCCAAGAGCACTGTAGACTTTTTCATGCCTGCGGCTCTTTGCCCATTAAGCTTTCTCAGCTTTGAACACGGCCCATCCTCTCCCTGCCCAGGGAAATTCCAGTCTTTCCTCTCACTATGGCTGCAGTGCAAGTTCTTTTGTAAAATGTCTTCCTTGATTAGATTTTAACTTCAACACGTGTCCCTTTTGTCCTAATATTACAAAAGTTATAATATTAAAAAGTTATTTACATGTCTACATCCTTGACTTCACTATGAGTTCCCTGAAACCAAGGGGTTCATCCAGTCCATGAAAAGGGCACTAGACAAACTCTGCCCTCTCAAGAAAGTAACACGGGATCTTGCTCATTGTACATGCCATGTAGGAGGAAAAATGATAAGTCCCCTGTGAGAAATCCAAACCCTAGGCCTGACCATGGGTGTGTACAAAATTCAAATTCTCATTCCCATGGAGTGAGAATCCTGACCTGAGCAATCAAAATAAAAACCAGTTCAAGATCTAGGTCAGTCTGAAGCAAACATGAATTGGTTTTGAAAGGATCCCTAAAGAAGCCAGGAGATATGCACCTCCTCCCCACCAAGGCACACATAAACAACCTCAACAATCAAAACTTCTACAGAAGTGAAGCTCCAAAAGAAAGCTAAAAACCAAATGAGGAAATGGAACATGATGAGGAAGACAGAGTAGATAAAAATAAAATAATCTGCACACCAAGAACTAAAGAAATAAAAAAATTCTAGGGAGAATAAAAAAATATATATGTTTACTAAATTGAATGAGTTAAAAGGACTAGGACATACCTCTATGGAAACAAAACATTGTTTTGAAAAAGAACCAAAAAGAAGTCAACTAAATTAGATGAATTAATTAAACAGACCCAGGAGGATCAAGCAGAACGCAGCACTGAGAAATGAAGAAATGAAAAATATGAAAGATCCATTAAGAAACAAAGGATAGAATACTCAACTCTATATACACACAAGTTCGAAAATGAAAGATTTGAGGACGTGGGAGAGAAAATTCAAAATAATGGTGGAAAAATTTCTGTGATTGAAAGACATGGGTCTCTAATACTTCTCAGCCTAACCACAGCTATCATAACTCCAAACTGCACTCCTACAAAGAAAAGAGAAAATAGCTAAAGCAAACAGAGAACAAGACAATTGCCAACAAGGAAAGCATAACTAGAGCAACAGATTTCTCATCAGCTACAAAAGACGCAGAAAGCAATGAAAAAGTATCTTCTAAGAACTTCTAAGAAATTATCTTCTAAGGAAGGGAAAATAACACTCTTTAGAATTCTATAATCAGTAACACCACTATTCATGAATGAAGCAAAGACATTTTCAAGAAAATAAGATTTTACCACCCACAGAGCCATAAAGATATTCCTTGTTAAGTAGAATCCAAACAGAATCCAGAAGGAATGAGTGAAATGTAAAAAAGCAATAATAAGCAAATAAATTGGTTATTGTGTTGATAAATCTACATAAAATAGACAGCCTGACTTACAATGGTTTAACTTATATTTTTTTTAAACTTGGTTGAGACTCTAAATTACTCTTTTCATGAATGCTGCAAACATATTTTATCACGTTTATAAGAAAACACAAATTTCAAAAAGAAAAAAGGTATAGCTGACATGATAAATATAGATGTATGAATTCTAAGAGAAAATTAAACACAGTTAAATTCTGAAAAAAAGGTGGAAATGTAAATAGACAATCTTCTGATTAACTTAAGAAGGAGTAAAAACTAGACAACCAAGAAGAAAGTAAGAAACTGGAAGACTGCTGCCCCCAAAGCGTCTGCCACCTGTCTCCCACATTTTATGACCTCATCTCCGTCTCCTCTCCCGCTTCCTCACCACATTAGCCTTGTTACTATACCTCCCATACGCCAGGTTGCTCCCCCCGTAGGGTCCCTCTTATGGTTTTCCCTCTGCCTGGACGTGTCCCTTTAGATATCTACACTTTATCGAACAGCTAAAGCAATTTTTTAAAAGCTAGTCATGTCAGATCACTCTTCTGTTTAAAGCCTTGCAATGGCTCTCATGTCATGAAGAGCAAAAACCCAAGAACTCATAATGGTTTAAGAGAGCTGGAATACGCCTGTCCCCAGCCCATTCTCTTTCAGACTTCATTTCCTGCTCTCTCCCCTTCACGCTGCTCCACCGGCACTAGCCTTCTTGCTATTCCTTCAGTATGCTGAGTGCGCTCCCATTAAGAACCTTTGCACTTGCTGATCCTTCTACTTGGAACGCATCCGAACATCCACTTGGTTCACTCTCTCCCCCACTCAGATCTTTGTTCAAATGCCTTCTCATCCGTGAGGTCTTCCCTCACGGCCTCACTTCAGATGCCCCTCGAGGTTGATTTACTTTGCTGCTGCTCATTTTCCACCACCTGACATATCACAGACTTCTTTAAGAAATTAATATTTAATAAAATTATAAAAATAAATAGGAGAAAATACAGGTAAGCACCTGTGTGATGGATGTAGAAAGGATTTCTAAACACAAAAGTTGGGAAAGAATTCACAAAGAAAAAGATCAACAGATTTTGATCTAAATAAAATTTCTTGAACTGTCCTACTTCCAATTACCCTCAAATACTTTCAACTCATTTCAAACAACTGGCAAGGACACACTGCACAACGTGAAAGACCAGTGCCTGATGCTCAGAGCCCACAGGTCCTGACTATTCGAGGTACCACTGGAGTTTGGGATCACAATTAACAGGACAAATGATATAATCCCTAGTTTTGGAAATCTGGTAATATTGTAAGGCATGTATCTAATGATCTAATGAGTACAAAGTTTCCCACATATATACGTGTATTGCAAAATGACATGTACAAGAAAACTAATTCATCAAGGTTGAAATAGGAACCTAAGTATCCATCAATAAGAGACTAGTAAAATGAATTGGGATAAACTCATATAGTGGAATACTTTGAAGCTGTAAAAGGGATAAAATGAAGCTTCTTGCGTACTCATTTACATCAGATGTTTACCAAGGTATAGCAGTAAGTAAAAAAAAGCATGGAGTAAAACAGCATATGTTACCATTTATCTTTTCAAAGGCATAAAATTGAAACCCTGATTGCCTCTGGGTTGAAGAAATTGGGGACAGGATAGGAAGGGGACTTTGCCTGTTTACCTTCTTATACCTTTAGAATTTATGACAGATAACTATAATACCTATATAAAAATAAAACACTTGAAAAAGACACAGAACAATTTACCCACATTTTTTTTCCCTAACATTCGCAATAACAGTTACTGCTAATGGCCTAAGTTCTTTTTTATTCTACTAAAATATGTCTCTATTGTAATAGGCAAATGTTCTCCAACTCAGAACAATTGCAATAGGATTCTTTTATTTTCATTATCAGTTAATTTCATGCACTCATTCATTTAACTACAAATTAGTTGAGTGCTCTCCACATGACAACATGTTCGCAGGGGTTACCAAGTGGCAGCGACACAGTTCTCATTTTAAGGAACTTGCAATACAGTAGGGAAGACAGAAGTAAACAGGCAACTCATCCAGTTCACACCTATTGATTCAGCACCCACTATGTGCAGGGCAAATCGATACAATGTGTTAATTTGAAAAGGAAAAGGAAGAGTAGAGGCCCAAGGGGACATCCAGCTCAATCAAAAGAGTGAGAGGAGTCCAAAAAGTAGAAATTACCAGGACACAGAGGATGTAAGAATGCTCCACCATGTCCATAAGCTGAGAAAACCCATGGTAACTCAGGAACCTACAAGTAGTCGGCTTGGCTTGAGGGAAGAGTATGAGGGGGGTCATGGGCAGAAATGAGGCTGGAGCAAGGGATGGAGAGAAGTAAGATCACAAAGGACCACACTGATGGGTTGGGATTTTAGCCCCAAAGCAACAAAGAGACACAAATGTCTTCAAGCTTTTAGGATTCTCAAACAGTTTCTGAACATGGTTGTACATCAGTATCACCAACAGAGCTTGATTTTTAGGTGCCATCCGGACACACTGAGTGAGAATTTTAGGCCATGGGGCCTTGAAATTTCTTTAAGGTTCTTAAAAGTTTTCCTAGTGATTATGATGTTATCTTGATGTAAAACCAAGTATGAGAACCACTGGTTTCTAGGAACTCCTGACACAGAGGCTAAAAATATCCTATTGAAGACAGAGACAGGAAGTGCTGAGTAAGCAGAAAGCTGCCTTCACTGGGTGTTCCCAGCAGGTCAGATACAGAAAACAGAAAGCAGGAACAATGGGACACATCAAGACCAACTCCCCAAAGAGGAGCATTTACAATTCTCATCTCACAAGGGGAAAAAAACAAATGAGAGCCTAGTTGATAGAGATACAAAAACTTCTTCTTTCTTTGATTTTTTTTTTAAAGTCAGTACAAGATGCCCTAGCAGAGCGTACAATTTAACGTTATTTTCTCTCAGCTACATATTTGGAATTATAGAACTCATATTGGTTATTTAGATACGTGCAGCACATATAACCTCGATTGACCTGTAAATAGTAAATAGAAAACTGGGAGGTTTTTTCACCATCTGAGGCAAAGTGAGAAGCGGGAATGCATTATCGCACCAGGTCAACACAATGCTTTACTGAGGACCGGCAAGAGCTTCACATCCACAACCCCTTGATGTACTGAAGTAAACATTCATCTCTATTTTAGGATATCTTCCTTTTTAAAATTTGGCTAGGCCACAGTTTGAGGTATTTTGTAAGACATAATTACACAGCATTCTGACATAAAAACAAAAGGAAAGAAACAGGGGGAAAAAATAAGGAAAACCAAACCACTCCACAAGGATCTATTTTTAAATAGTTAAATCTTTAATCTAGATGACTCACATACGAAATGGAAATACCACCTACGATTCTACCTGACCTGCAGTGTTTTCTTTTAACAAGTTAAGAGTATGTTTGTTAAATTTATTCGAGCACTCATTCCATGGGTATTTAATGAGCATCCACTCTGTGGCAGGCACTGTGATAATGTGGCGATCAAGACAACACTCACCCCACCTTCACTTCATAAACTGATGAAAACCCAGACAAAGCACAAGGACATGGGGTAAGTACTGTGAGATGCAGGCATAGGACGCTAAGGGAAAATACAAAGTGGCAAACTAACCCACCCTGGGTGGTCATGAAAAGCCTCCCCGATGAACTTTGCTAAAGGTATGATCTGAAAAATAAAGAGGAGTTAGAGAGGGAGGGTGAAGGAGGGAAGGAAGCAAGTATGTGTGTGTATAGATGAGGATGCAGGGCAGGAAAGGAATAAGGTTATACTCCAGATAGCGGGAGCAACACAGGAAGATGCACAGAAATGAGATAGGACATCTTATGCTTGAGGATCTGAGAAAATTCTTATGGCCAAGCACAGAGAGCAAAAGGAGAGTATCAAGAAAGGAAGCCGGGGAGATAGGCAGAGGTTAGCCACTGTATCTAATTCATCCAGAACATTCCCATGAGTCAGGCAGAGATGGGTACTTTTATCCCAATTTATAATTTGCTCTAGAACATAAAAGTTAAGGGCCTTGGCCAAGGTCACCAAATCAGAGCAGTCAGAAGTCTGCAGCACTAGATCCATTAGTCTAATGGTTCCATCAGATACTCAAATCAGGATATTGCTTTAGCTCCAAATTATGTAAAATAAATAATAAAAGAAGAGAATCAAAATGCACGCTATCCATACTTCTGTTTGTTACGATGCAGTTTGGAAGCTTCGTAATTTTTGTTTTCAATTGAAAGAATGTAGTCTAAAAATAATTTCTGATGTTTGAATAGATATTAGCATCTAGGAAAAATTTTTTCTGCTTATAACATCA
>NW_011888797.1:1635168-1647790 GCF_000151845.1 Pteropus vampyrus | reverse complement strand
AACCATATTTCTCCAGGACTTTGTCCAGGGGCCTTCTCTCTCTTCCTTCCTAAACTCTCCCATTCCTATAGTATTAATATTAGGAATACGCTAACACTCCCAAGTTTACCTCTTGTTTTGACTGTTCCTCTGGCTGCCTATTTTACCTCCATATGGATGCCTCATAAGCTTTTCAAGCATAACAAGCCCCGACCTTAATTCTTCATCTCTCCTTCTCCAACCGCTCTCTCCAAAAATCCATCTTCTCCTGTTTCTGATCTCAATAATAGTCTCCACCATTCACTCATTAGGTAGAAAAAAAATATCCCTCTATCTTTCCATCCCACACAGCTAGCTTACTGACAGGTCCTGCCAACTCAGTTCCCAAAAATGCTTCTTGAATCTAGTCACTTCTCTCCATCCCCTCGTTCCCCCACTCTAGTTCCAAACTACATCCTCCTTTCTCTGGACCAGACTCTTAATTGGTCTCCTCGTATCATGTCTAGTCCCTTTACAGCACATTACACACACACACACACACACACACACACACACACACACACACACACACACACACATCCTGCTTTAGACCCACAAATGGCTTGCCAATCCATAAAGAATAAAATAGAAACCCAGTTTCACCTCAGAATACTTTCCCTCAGATCTGCACCTTCTCATCATTCCTGTCTCTCTCCTAACGCTCTCAGGCCTTCCTTCACGCACTACCCCAGTCCATCATCCTGCTGTCTTTTCTTAACGGCCCTGAGCTCGAGCTGAAATTTTCTTTCTGATTTATTTCCTTGTTTAATATCTAAGTCCCTCCTCTAGAATGTAAACTCCATGAAGGCAGGTACCTTGCTTGTCTCGTTCACCTGTGCAACCCAAAATAGTGTCTCACATACAAAGGACGCTCAATAAATAACAGCTGAATGCATGAATAAATGCAGCACAGGCATCTTCATTGTTCCTTGCCTTGCCTTTGATTTTAAGAAATAAATTGATCAGTAGGTTTATTTTTAGCTTAACTTCTATTTGAAGAGAAGTGTCTAATAACTCCAACATTATTTCTTGCTGGCCAGTTTTTTAATACGAACAACTCATTACATTATTTCAGATCAAAGTCTAAACTCTCAGATTATTCCATGCCACTCTACCAGCACGGAATAATTATTTACTATAAAATGACTAATTAAACTATTTCTTTCTCCTTATTAAAATTATAACCGAGTTAAAAGTGATTTTGTGAATACTGGAGGCATAGAATTCATTGTGAACAATAACAGAATTTTCTTTTGTCATCTACCGGTCTATCTGCCTTCTAAATTGCAGGGTATTTTTTTTTTTTTTTAATATCGATAAGGCCCTTTATTCTGTTGAACACCTTGATAAGGGTTTGGAAACATAAGTTTGGGGCCAGAAATCCAGGAGCGTTAAGCTGCTCTATAAAAAGAAATTGATGTTCTCAGGAACAGATGCTGTGAAGGATATTTCCTCGATATATATTAGAAATATTTTTGCACAGTTACAATATCATAGCGATGGGGAACATCAACAATTGAGACACTTCTTTAGAGAATCTATTCATTCTTGACTTGTCGCACAATAATTTTTTCTCTGAGTCATGATGGTGGTGACCACTAACAATTCTTAAGGGCTGATGACATGCCACACACTGTCCTAAGCACTTGGAGTGCATTATTTCAGACTTGTTCACAATTTGCCTAGAGTTGCACAAAGAGTAAATGACGAAGTTGGGTTTGAACTGAGATTTTCCCATACTCTTGATCACAATGCCAGTGCAGTTCCTCCGTAATAATTCTAACAACAGGGAACCTCTGGCTGGTGATGCTTGTGTGACAGAACCTTTGGGAGAAAGAAACTGTGTCAGCTTAGAGTCGGTTCATGAAAGAAGAGAAAGACCAGTTTAAGACATCAACTTAGGATTTCAATAAAAGTGTTTATATTAAACTTAGAAGTAAAATGTCATGACATTATGCTCGCAATTTCTAAATTGGAACATACCTACATCAAAAGGAACCAGAGACTCTAAAAATTGACATCTCAACACACACACACACACACACACACACACACACACACTTGCAAAAGTTCTCAAAGAAAAAGGCAAAATATCAGGCTTCCAGAGAAAATAACGTGGCTACAGAGAGAACTTTCTGAGAGTCTCAGGTTTTAAAACAACCGCATAAAAGATGAAAGAGGAACATGTAACAAAGAATGAAATAGGCAGACAAGTAGCACTGACCTATAAGAAGAATGTCAGAAAAGTTTAACTAAAGCTGGGAACGAGCTGGAGCCTGTGAAAAATGCCAAAGATGACAAAAAGGTTAGGCTGCAAAAAACAAAAACAAAAAAAGGACATTCAGACCCAGAAAAGTGAATAAAGAATATTATGTCCTTGGCTTTGTATGGGGGGGTGGTGGACATTGCAGCATTTGTCAGAAGCTATACAGGATATCTGGCTGAGGTACATGCCAGGGTTGAGTCTCCTAATCCAGCTGATTCAGTCAGGAAGATTCAACACCCACAGGGAGGCCATGTACCTTTCTTAAAACACACTAACAAAAATGTCATAGAAGATGCATAACCAACTTGTACTCAATTATTATATTCTACAAAAAGCAAGCAGAAGAAGGTAGACTCAATACCTACGCCACTCATGCATAGGAAGTGGGAGGGAGAGAGACCACACCCTCAGTAGCACTTGATTAGGAAAATTCAAAATAAGCAAAACTACTATAAAAAAGTACTATGGGATCCATATCCACGTTAAGATAAACATTGTAGTTATGTGCAAAGCATTACTTACTCAGACTTCAGAGAAGAACAAAACACATCTCAGACCAGTGTACACTTTACAATAATTCATTAGTTTTCTGAGTCTAAGGTCACAGACAAAGAATCCTTATGAGTTTGTTTTTTCGTTTTGTTCTGTTTTGCCGCCCTAAATCAACCAGTGGGTAGAATCTAAGTCCATTCATCCTACACAAAAGAAATAAAGTTCTGCCTTAAAAAGTCTTTAAAATGCTCTCCTCTGTTTTAACTCTTTGGCAAGCAAATTTCATACAAGCAGTGAGTCCTGGAAATTTTACCTTATTCATTGAATAGAAGTCACTGATTGTAAGATAGCCATGATATATAGTGAGAATTAAAAAAATACCTGCCATCTAAACTATGAAATAATGCTTTTTTGTCACTTACATTTTTTATTTGTCTTTATTAAAATGCTCTTTTAAACTTACTTAGCTCGATATTTTATCATATGTTGTTCTTGTATATCCATTAAAAAGAAATAAACCGGTTAAGGTGTCCCTAAACTTTCATGTGCAGAGTTTGTTTCATTTTGATGCAGTATTTCCGATCTCTGTGCTCTCCACACAAAACTATCTCTGTATCATTGAGATGGATCCTTTGTTGTCTCTGAGATTTTCTTTTGAGCCACTGACACCCATTTTGCAAGTCCTGGTACAAACCCACAGTCAAAGGCAATGATATCTCAACTGTGGTCTGGCCAAGAGCAAGCATAGGATGCATCCTGGTCCCAGAGAGATAAAGATATATACCGTGGAATCAGTAAAACGTAGTATGTAATTCTGAGAGAATCGATTCTGAATAATAATATTCTTATTGATAATGATATAGGTTTATCCTCCCAGGCATCGATGGTGTTCTCAGTCTTCCACTCCTTAAAGCTGGATTTTGAATATCTGGACTGATGTTTAGGCTGTTCTCCTCCCTAACTTTTGTGCTCACCACTTGCACTGCCAACATCACATCTTTGCTCAATCTATCTCCCACTTCATTCACCCACTTCCAACCCCTTTCCTTTACAAAGTCTTCCTCAACTCTTCCAGGTCCTGCGGACTTCCCTTTTTTCTGTATTCCTGTTATACTAATTCTGAGTTTATTTTGGTTTCAGACTGAATGTGTATTCTATTCTTCTTCGCTATGAGACTGTCAGCTTAGAATCATCAAAACTGAACAAATCTTGGGGCTCAGGTACTTCCTGCCAACCTGGCATCCAAGTCACTTTTGGTCCATGTTCCTTCCAGCGATTTGCTACTGCATCCCTTACCCTCACCACTACCAACGTCAGCCAGTTGGCACCATTATAATTTATTCCATACTCAATAATCACAAAGATCAGCTAATCAATCATGCCCCCTACCATAGCCACCAACAGGCCAGATATGTTCCTATGCAATACTGAATAAACGGGCAGTTAGAAGAGGCATGAAAGCTTTCTGAGAAACGGAATTGCTTAGTCATGATGTCCATGACATTTGTATCAGATGATCTCATGCTGACTTGGAAATCTAAAGGAAAAAAAAATCTGTCGAAGCTGTATTTTTTATGTGACTTAACCACTAAAACCTTTTTGTCCTGACTTTTGGGCTTGAGAAAGCACATTTTATTTATAATCCTCCCAAACAATGATTAAACTATCAAGAGATATAATATGCTAGTGGGTTGAGAGTACAAACTCTGGAGCCAGACCTCCTCCACTGGAGTCCCAGACCCACTGCTTATTAGCTGGGTGACTTTGGGCAAGTGACTTTAAAGTCTCTGTGACTTGGTTTCCTCCTCTGTAAAATGGGAATGGCAACAATGCTGCTTGTCTCTTAAGATTGTTTTAAGGACTAAATGAAAAATTCTTAGAACAGTGCCTGGTACGGAGTGAGTGCTCAATTAATATTAGCTATCGCTATCATTATCCTCATCATTTTTATTATTGTTATAATTTTTTACTTTAAAAAAAAGTAGCTGGAAGACCTGTTCCAAACACAAGGCAAAGTCTGGCTTCTTTGATATCCCTTCCCTTCAACTCACCCACAAATAATACTTTTGTCTAATGCCTTGTCATGAGCCCTGTTCACTTTCGATGTAAATGCTCTTTTGGGGATATTATTAACCCAGCTTCCCTCCTGAGTTGCAAACCTACAATCTAAGACTCCTTACTCTCTTCTGACATCTTCACCTGGATGAGCCTTACACAGGAACTTCAAATACAGCATCTCTCTCCTGGATCCCCATTGCCTATGGGATAACTAACTCCAAAACAGTCAGCCCCACCTTCTTGTGTGCAACTCACTCGGTACTCTAAAAGTACCATTCATCCCTTTCAGTTCTCTAGGCTTTGGCTCATGCTATTCCCTTCACCTGAAATCTTTTTCCCCTTTTCTCTATTTTAACATAAACTCCTTTGGAAGCATTTCTTGTGCCTTCCTAGAATACCTTCTCTTTCCTCTAGACTCTCAAAGTATAATACTTCAAATATTCCAGTATCATAGCTCTTATCACACTGATTGATAGTTATTGATTTCTATCTTTCTCATTAAGAGTTTAAGATTTAATATTCTATTCTTTTGTGCACTCCTAATGCCGAATACAGTACATGACACGAATGTGTTTCAAATTGATTAATAGGCTTCTGAGCCCAGGTGAATCTTTACTTAACACATATTCACATTTCTATCTGTGAGGACACCAAAATCTTACTGACAGATGGAATATAAAGGGAAGTAAGGGAGATATATATATGGAAATATTATTGACTCCAATAAACACTAGTTTAGCAAAGAGAATATTATAAGAAATAAATTTGTATTTTTCTGGCATTGCCATATTTTTCATTTGATGAATGGGGCCCTCAGGCAGTGGTCTTGCTGTCACTAATTAAAATGTGTTTTCCTGACCTTCAGCTTGGGTGGTTTTGTTGATCCATGGAGCACCTAGCTTAATAACACAAGTGCTCAATTACATAAGGGCACCAAATTTCCACTTCACAAATTCAAGAGGACATAGTGGAAGGAACCATTTGGTATTAGGTAATACTGCATAGCTGAATATACTGGCAGCACCAGTAGCAACAGAAAAACTCAAATTATCAGACTCTCTGATAGCTGCCTGCAGCCATACAGGGATGTGGTTCCATTTTACATTTGTGGGTTCTTTGGGTACACTGTAGAGAAAAACTACAAGCACAAAAATTTCTACATGAGGCTAAACCAGCACAGTTAAAATAACTCAATTGCCTATGTTGCAGTAAAACAATCAACTACATTAACATTACAAACTAGGCAACTAATAGACACTATGTTTACCTCTCCGAAATCTTTGTAGCAGTTTTGTTTTCTATACTTCACAACATCAAAGCAATGGTGCCAAGGACAAGAAAGTGTTGTGTAGAGAATAGACTGCAGAGATTCAACTCTCAGCCCTTCCATCCTCTATGACTGTCCTGTTTTCCTTAATCTCTTTAAGCCTCATCTACATGTGATTAAGGAAAAACCTGCTCCTCCTTACATATTGTGCCCATACTATCCATCGCTCAGTCAGTCACTCAAAGTGAATTCAAAAAATTTATACAAAAGGTATACACCAGGCTCTCTACAAGCTGTTCGGGATGTAAAACAAATGATATGTCTTCTCCTCAAAGAACTCACTTTCGAGTAGAGACCTAGCCAAACCTGTCCTGCCACGGGGGTGCAGTTAGTCCCGCCCTCAAACCTAGTTTTGGTACCTGCTACAATGTACTGAAGTATGTCCTCACGCATCTTTGGCCAAAGGAAACAGAGGCCCCATGGTGTTCATACACTGTATCCATGGTGGTCTGGCTCTCTCTTAATCTCTTTCATCTTGTCTCCAACTACTTTTCCTCTCCTTCATTCCATTCCACACAGTGGCTTTCACGTGTTCCTCAAAACACCAAGGAATCACATGCTTCTGGGCCTGTGCATTTGCTGTCCCCTTTGCTTTTATCGCTCTTCCCCCAGATACCTGGATTGCTTGCTCCCTATGCCCATCGGTTTTTGTTTAAATGTCCCCTCCCCAGTGAGACCTTCCTTGACCACTTCTTAAAACTGCTAGTCCTGTACTACAGTATTTTCTATCACCCTTCTGTGCTTTCTTTTTCCTCTGTAACACACACCACTAACACAACCCAAATTTTATTCATTTTGCGCTCTGTTTCACCCACCTCACCAAAATGCAAGCTCCCAGCACAGGAATGTTTACCTATACTGCTATATACACTATACATACAGCACCTAAAATCAGTGCTGGTCCACATATAATAAGGGATTAATAAATAGTCAGTGAATAAACAAGTTTTAAATACTCTAAGAAATAGCATGATATAATCCATGCTCTCAAGGAAATTAAAACTTCTGGAAGTTAAAGAGCGAAACTGGGGAGCATTTTGTTTGGCCACTAACCATGTATTTATCCTTCTCAACAGCATCCCATTTTCCTTTTCGAGGAATATTTGTCTTCTGCTATTTGTAGTCATCTGGTAAATCCAGATGCCTGGCTCCCTAGTAAGGCAAACGAAAAGGGCAGATCCTGCCAACTGCTGCCCTGGCATGGCTGGGCTGACCGCATCGCACAGTCTCTTCCTATTTGCATCCTGAGTAACTGCCACAGTAGTGGCAGAAGTGGTTACAATTCATATTCACCTCAGCAGGGGCTTGCTGATCAGACTGTTCCTGCTATGAGACCCTTCGCCAGGTTCCTCATCTATGCAGATGACATAGTGTCCTATCCATTTCAGCCCTGGTTCTCAGGCTCTGTTGAATCCAGTGGGCTACTGATAGCCTTCCCCCAAATTTTCTCTCTTCACTCAAGTTAGCTAAATCCATTTCTAATACTTTTACCCAAAGAATCCCAACTGATACAACATGAAAAAGAAAATTCAGGGTAGTATTTATTAAGTGACAAATAAGTTTCCTTATGTGGCTCAGAGGACAACGCAAGTCTCACGGGCTCTATGAAAGGGATGTGACCAGACGTGGTCTTTGAACAATGGACAGGATCTGGATGGGAGGAGAAGCGTGAGGCTCCGAGACAAGGAAAACTAAACCAGTATTTTAAGAACTACTGTGAGCCAGGGGCTCTGCCAGACGCCTTCCTCAAGAACCCGCAACTAGTAAAAAAATGAAGTTTAAATCAGGGGCAAGATCAAAGCATAGTTTCAAGGGGCTACAAGATTATGTAACTTACGGAAGAACTAACGACTAAATTAGAGGAGAGCTGAATAAGATTTGAGATTAAGTACTAGGTAATAAATGGTAGAACACCTAAATTTAAATCTTCAGGCTATGACTACTCATCTCTGAATATGATTCAGGAATGAAAGGCTAGAAACACTAATTTGAACATGAAATAGTGAATGAGTTCTCTAAACTAGTAAACTAATGTATTTCTAAATAATGATGGTGATACCTTCCATTTGTTTATTACTCTTTCACACAGTGTTTTTCTTGAGCTGCAATAAACCCCAGTGACTATCATCAGGTGTTGGAATGAAAATGTTAAATGTAAGAAATAAGTATTCTTCTCCTTTCATGTCACAATTACTTAAAAGATATAGTCCGGGTACCATAAGTTACACATTCCATTTTCATTAGCCTGTCCAGTTCCTCAATAAGTTTTCAAAACTATGCATCCCCTCCCCCCATGCCCTTCATATGGGCTTCACTGTAGTGTTCACGAATAAATGGAGAAAATAACAAAGTATTTTGAAAAAAAAAAAAATTTTACTTGGAAGTGTCAGTCCCAAGCAATTAGTCTGCTAGAAAGTCTAAGAGCCAGTGGCCTACACAAACATTTAAACATTTATTGAGCTTAAGTGTTTAAAGCATGAGCCAAAAAAATGAACACTTAATATTTTAGAGGTAATGAAATGGATCTGGGAAAGGAAGCAATGATTAAAATCTTGTTTCTTTTACCTTCTCTTTATTTAAGATGGTATCTTTAACACCATGTAGCCCAGTGAATTCACTCCTGTTGTGATAAGAGAAACTGGCTCAGCACATCTTGAGAAGCCAGCGGTTTTGACTTGGCAAGTGACTAGCGAAAATTATTAAGGGGTAGGTCAGAACAAATACATAAGCAAACAGCACAGCAAGGAAAGAACTATCAGCTGACTAAAGCAGATGCTCCAATATCGGCGGCACAAAATAACATTTATATAAGTGAACATTTTACACATGTTTCTGAGAAACCAGAATGACTCCTGAGTTAATGAGTAAAAACTGGCAAATGTCATCAGTTCTATGAGGTTTGGGAGGTTTGGGGACTTATTTAAAGAAACATATTTCACTTAGTGCTAGTTCTCCCTAACAGATGTTTCAAAAAAAAAAAAAATACTAGTCTTTCTTCTTTACCCATTGACCCCAACAACTGCCCCTACCTATCATTTAGTGAAGAGTTTCAGTCATGGATTTTATAGAAAGGACTCCTGCACTGAATAAAAAATAAGTTAGGACCTTAGAGAGCCTCTTGGGCACTCTAACATATAAGGCTACATAATTCTCCTGGTAAAGTATCTGTGCTCTTTCAGGATAAGTGGCACCTTTCAGAGTAATCTTGGAAACTTTCACAGAGGATCAGGAGAGGATGAGCTTCCCTGTCTTCATCAGCCTTTACTCTGGAGGCTGTGTAGCGTAATGGGTTAGCACAGGGGTGGTTAAGACTGGGGGGGTCTCAGTTCAAATCACAGCTCTGACACCAGAAGAGATTTTGGGATTGTTAAGTGACAAATTGCATCATTTGTAAGATAGGAATAAATATGGTGACTGCAACATTTCAATTCTCAATAAATATTAACAATATTTTCATAAAAATTCAGGTGTACATGCTTCATGGGAAAAAAGACTCATTGAATTTTAGAAACTATTTAGTCCCCTCCACTATCTCTCTAATAAGGAAGCTGTAGCCCAGAGAAGTGAAGTGTCTTGATCAAGGGGTCACAACTAAGTGACTTAGTGGCAGAGACAGTCATGCAAAACCCATTTTTCCCTATACCCAGGCACATAGGCATTTCCCTATATCACAGGTTGATGGAGACAGGATCACAGATTTATTTTACTGACTAAATTTAGTAAGTATTGATTAAACATCTCCTATGGTCAAATTTTCACACATCCTTTTCTTCTCTGCCAGCTCTTTATTACCACACTCAGGAGCCCAGTCCCCTCGCATTGTTTTTCTTTCTCCCTATCCTCATCAAAACCAGCTCATCATTTTTCTACCAGTGGAGATGACCGATTCTAGTACCTGCACTGGACTGATCACAAATTAGGCACACAGGAAGTACTTGTTAAGTGACTTTATTTATGAAACTACCTGTTCAAAAACACGAAATCAAAAGGAATCAATCTGGAATTTTAGAAAATCTCCAAGAAACTGAGGGAGGAAACATTTTTTTAGAAGGGGCTCTCTCCAGATACCCCTGAAATGTATAATTCACAAGCATTAACATACTCAGAAGGCCTTATGCAAGGCACCTGGCATCAGGAAAAGTGGCTAAATGTCAACTCTGGGATGTCTGCAACAACCTCGAGGAAAAGTCACCCACTGCAGCTTGGCAATGTTTTAAATGTCATAGTGTTTTCTACTGAAGTACTTTTTATCAATAACCACAGAATTGTTATACAGTTTTAATTATCAGTTCAAAATGGCACGTTTAGCCAAGTTATAAACATTAAAAATTTTTGATGTACAGTACACATGTGTGAAACTCTTAGTGAGAGGGAAATATATTTTTATGCTCCTCACTGAGGTCTAGCCTACTTTCCACATGAGACAGGTTTCTGTGTGATATTTATAAGAGCCTTTATTGAAACAGCAAAAAAAAAAAAAAAATCAACTTTCTTTTAAAATCCAGACTTTTGTGCTCAAAGTGGATGCATAAGCTGAAAGTGAAATCGCAGGACAGCCACCAATAAATGCAAATCAAATCAACCATGTCTTAAGATAAATATGCTAGAGTAGTGAAATAAAATGTGAGAAACATTATCTCAGCAGCCAGGTCACAAGAGATGGCAGGAGAAGAGTATTGTATGAAACCCTTGCTTGAGCGGGATGACATAAGAGCCCTGGAAGAGAGGCCGGAGGGCACATCCGATGTTCGTCATCGCCAAAGGGTCTGTTCACCTGCTCTAAGGCCAGAAGATAAAGGTCTAGGGGAGAGAGAACCAGCTGTGGTGTTAACCCAAGTAAGAGGAAAGGCCTACTGGGATTAGGCAGGAGAATTTGTTTGAGTCCTACTCAATAACTACATTGAAACATTCAAGTAGAAAAAAAAAATGAACTGATTCCTGAACACCGTCTAATTTCCGAAGCACATAAAAACATCGTTCATCTTCTGAGGCAAATGTAGAATCATCCCTCAATATCTTGTCTTTCCATTTCGTAGACTTTTTACTACTGCCACTTAGAAAAGTAGTACATTTTGTGCCCCTCACATAGTCTTGTTTCCTTTACCTTCTCTTGTGCCTCTCACATATTCTCGACCTTAGCAGCAGCCTATATTGCTTCAGAAGTGTGGTTGACAAGTCAAAGCGACAGCCACTAGTCTGACAATGAGAAACGATCTCACATTAGAGAGCACTTTACAGTTTATAAAGGGCTCTAATGTGTATATACTTTCACCTAGGCCTCAATACAAAGATATGCAATAGGCAAAATTACTACTATTCTTTATAGACAAAAGCTGTGTTTCAAACAAATCAATGGACTTGTCCAAAATCACACAATTATTGAGTGGAAAGGCCAAGATTTAAATATAATATTGTCACCACTCTCTTCCATAGTGTGGCATTTTACATAAAATATGGTCACATGACCTGTATATCCACAGAAAATATGCTGGAGAGACAGATAATGTTACCTGGATGACGCATTACTGAAAGCTATGGCACCCACTTTACAGAGAATTAGGTATTAGAATTTATTAAGCCAAAGAAAGAATTGCATATAAGGTTCTGGTACGGCTCACTATAAAGTGATTCTACCCATGCTGTTTCAATGAAGTGTAATTACATATACACGACTTTAATGTAAAGTGATAACTTTGTACTGATTTCTGCTCTGAAGTTCACCCAGGAGTAATAAAAAACATCATCTTCATAAAGCAAAATACTAATTTATCCTTACATTCTACAAATTCCAATGACAGCATTCCTACCAGTGATTTACATACATATTGTACTATGCTAAAGGAGGACAAAAATCAATCGCAAACTTTTCCACTAGGACTGAGCTAATTAACAAATAAATCAAATATCTTCTTATGAAAGTGGAAAGGGATTAACTTCTATAGAGCAGCTACTGACTACCATACCTTGTTTTGATGGTCACATATATGGCCATATAATTAATCTCTCCAGGCATCCTCACTTTGAGGTATGGACTATTAAACTTATTGAACAGATGAGGAAATTGAGGATCAAGAGAGATTTAAAACAATTTACCTGAAATTACTCACCTAATAAGCAGCAGTTTTGTTTTAAACTAAGAACTAGAACACCAAAGAACTTGATTTTATTTACTACATAATGACGACACATGTTAACTCAGCTTTTCCATCTACTAATTTATTTAAACAAATCAAGATATTCCAGACAAGAAAAAGCTAAAGAAGTTCATCACCGCCAAACCAGTATTACAAGAAATGTTGAAAAGACTTCTTTGAGAAAAAGGGGAAAAAAGAACATAAATATGAATAATAAAATGGCAATATCTATATATCTATTAATAATCACTTTAAATGTAAATGGAATAAATGTTCCAATCAAAAGACACAGGGTAGTTGAATGGATAAGAAAACAAGACCCATACA
>NW_011888797.1:1626598-1633503 GCF_000151845.1 Pteropus vampyrus | reverse complement strand
GACTTTGGGGGATCACTCTATCAATTATATAAATGTCTAACCGCTATGTGTATACCTGAAACTAATACAATATTGTCAACTGTAACTGAAAAATAAAGAAATCAAGATATGGTTTTCCCACATGGCTCTCTATCAGCAGAGTACTCTATTAGGGTAGTTTGTCCTAACTAAAGAACAACAAAATTTAGATTAACCGTCTAGTAAGCCATGTTAGATTGGAAAGAAGAAAATTATTTGTATATGTATTTGTGTCTCCACCTTTCACCCCTTGCTTAACTCCTGCCAATAGGAATCTGGTGTCCCCATTACCTTTACAATCAATCACACGTAAGAGTTATAAAGAGTAAGGTGGTGTTTCATGGGCGGTTATTTTCCTAAACTAAAATAGCATGAGAACAAAAAATTAAAAGAACAGAGATTCATAAGAGTAAATACTAGTCATTCTGGACATAATTTTCCTTAAAAATCTCTCCCCTACGCACACAGGTAAAATCACTTAGAAGACTTTCACGCTTTTAGAAAAGTGAGGAAATGCTAAAGGATGGGAAAGCACTAGCAATGCTCCAGTGCCATGACCCTCCTTGCATGAGTCACTGCCACTTGCTGAGAATGAGGTTATCAATGATCAAACACGGTCCCTAAAGGTGAGAAACCAAATGCTCCCATAATTACCCTCTCCCATTGGATAAGGAAAAGGGAATTGGGGAAATATTAAACAAATGTAAGTTCATACAAAATGCTAAAAGGATTACAAATAAGAAAAGGGTTTGTAGGGAGGTTAGACTGGACCCGACTCTGAATATGAATGTCCAGCACCCCCTAGTGGCTGGTGCACAATTATGAAATCTTTTTTTAAATTTTTAATCAGGAGCATGTATGGAACCTTGTTTCCAAAAGTAAGACTCTTGAAGTAACTCACCTCTTTCCATATGAAAAGCTTTGAGGGAACAAAGCCCTCTTAGCCTCACACCACTAGATACCTTCAGTTTCTCGAGGACATATGTATGTTAGAAGTGGGGGTAAATAATAAAGGCAACAACTATAGAATCGAGGGCGTGTGCTTTCACTTGGGACCTCACCAGCTCTGGAGCTTCTGAAGTCCTCTGCATCTTAAGTGGCTGAACTTCATACCCATTTTAGCACCTCCAAACACCAGAATCCAAAACCATAAAGAATCAATGCTAAAAACATTTTTCTTTCTTACCTAAAATAATAATCTGATAGAATGAGATGTGTCTATTTATATCATCAAATACTGACATTTCATTTTCCCTCAAATCAATCATTTGTGAATATAATTCCATCCTTAACAAATATTTATCGAGCACCTATTATGTGCCAGCATTATTCTAAATATAGCCATGGACAAAACAAAGAAAACGCCAAAAATCCCTACTTTCCTTGAACTTACATATTAGATGGAAAAATAAACAACGATACTTAAATAAGCAATATAGTTTGTTGGATTATGACATGATACGGGGAAAAACAGCAAGGAAAAGGGAAACAAACTGTCATGGGGGATGGGTTTCTTTTTTGTGTTTGGTTTTTTACAAGTTTAGGTAAGAAGATCAGGGAGTACACCAGTGAAAAGAGAGATTTTGAATAAAGACCCAAAGAAATTAGAAGTGAGCCATGCATACCAGGATAGAAGAAATGTCCAGGCAAAGAAGGAAAAGGAAGAACACAATCAGATGGATTCCAGGATCATCACAAGGGCCTATATGGCTGAAATGGGGTGGGTGCATGAGGCGAAGAGAAAGAGATGAATTCAATGCAGAACAGTCAAGAAAGCTATATCACTATGACATCAAAAGCGCAAACAACAAATGAAAAAAATTGGGGCTAATCAAACTTAAAAGCTTCTGCACAGCAAAAGAAACAATTAACAAAATGAAAAGGCAACCTATAGAATAGGATAAAATTTTTGCAAGCCATGTATCAGATAAGAGGTTAATATCTAAAATTTATAAAAAGTCTGACAACTCAATAAAGAAAAAAAATAAAATAAAACCACCCAATTTAAAAATGGGATAAGTAAATGAATAAACATTTGTCCAAAGAAGACATCCAAGTGGCAAACGGGTACATGAAAAGGTGCTCAACATCATTAATCATCAGGAAAATGCAAATCAAAACCACTATTAGATACCCCCTCACACCTGTAAGAATGGTGATCTCTTGTCAAGAAGATAAGAGATAACAAGTGTTAGTAAGGATGTGGAGAAAAAGTAGCCCTTATCCATTGTTGATGGAATTGTTAACTGGTTCGGCCACAGTGGAGAACAGTACGGAGGTTCCTCAAAAGATTAAGAATCACCATACAATCCAGCACTCCCACTTCTGGGTGATGGAAGAATAAATAAAGATGTTACTGAATACTCTTTAGTCACAAGAAAAAAAGGTAATTTTTCCCATTGCAAATACATGGATGGGTCTTGAGAACATTATGCAAAATGAGATAAGTGAGACAGAGAGAGACAAATACTGTATATCTCATATGCACAATCTAAGAAAACTAAAATCAAAAGCACAGACTAAAATGGTGTTTACCAGGGCCTAGAGGTGGCAGAATTGGTGAGATGTTGTTTAAGGGAACAGACTTACATCTAGGAGATAAATATGTCCTAGAGACCTAATACATAGTACAGGAAGTCCTCAATGTTGATGATAGGTTCTTGGAAACAACTTTAAGCAAAACGATGTACAACGAAACCAATTTTATCACAGGGTAACTGATATAAATAAGAGTTAAGTTCCAATCACATATTTCTGGTCATAAAAACATCAAACTTCCAACTAAAGATGACCCAAAAACTTATAATATTTAACAATGAAATAAATGTGAGCTAGGCATACTTTTAAGAAAGACTAATACAAAATATAATGATTTTCCAACCCACTTATTCCAGTTCAGAGTCCTGGGTGGCCAAAGCCTATGCCAGCAGCTCCGGGTACAAGGTGAGAACTCACTCTGGACAGAACACCATTCCATCACAAGGCGCTCTCACTCATCCACACTCACTTACACTGGGACAATTCAGACACACCAACTAAGCTAACATGCACATCTTTGGGATGAGGGAGGAAAACGAAGTGATGGAGAAAACCCACAAAGATATGTAGAGGACGTGCAAACTCCACACAGACAGTGGTTCTTGCCTGGGAATCAATTTTATTTTCCTCATCAATGTTATAGCCAAAACAACGTTGAATAAAATGAGGTTATCCGAGGACTTGTTATAAAGTGATTACAGAAAACAAAACTATTATAAACATTAAACTTATGAAAAAAAGTTATCTAATGATTAAAAAAAAGAAAAGCTATGTCACATAAGGGCCATTATGAGGACTTTGGTTTTACTCTTACTGAAGCAGAAAGTCATCACAGGATTTTCAGCAAAGGACTGATATGATCTGGCTTAATGTTTTACAAGATTACTCTGGCTGCTGTACTGAGAACAAACTTTAAAACTGGGAAGAGGTGTAGGTAGGACATACTCAGGAAGACCAGTGAGAATTCTGTAACAGTGAGAGATGGCTGATTGCACAAGGATGGTCCCAGTAGGGTGATGAAAAGCATTTGGACTCTAAATATATTTTGAAGGTAGACCTGATAGACTTGGGATATGAGAAAGAGTGGAGTAAAGGATGATACCAAACTTGCAGCCTGAGTAACAAAGAACTTGGTTGCCATAGCAAGACAGGGAAGACTGCAGGAGAAATTATTTGGGGGAAATGTCGGGCGTTCAGTTTTAGCCATGTTAAGTTTGGGACCTCTACTGAGACCCCATGCTTACAAATAGCAATAACAAACATTGCTAAAAGATTTATATGTTGCATTTACAATCTAAGCACAGTATAAAGTAAGGAAACAGCATTGTGTTTAAGAGAAGGAAAACAACACTACAACTTCCTGTAGGCCACATTGGGTTCAGCACCATGGACAGTGACCGACAAATTGGTAGGGACAGAATAAAGGAAAAAGAAGTCATAGTACATCCATGAGTAAGATTAGTGGAACTCTGTGCATCAATGTCAATGACTATCACTGATTTTCTGTAGCCATTTTATTAGTTGTATCCATCAAATCAATGTTGTGCTGAATGCATGAGCTCTGCAAATCTTTTCCTATGGCCAATCACCATTTTCCACATATACATATTTTTTCTCATCTATATCTTCAGACATAGTTTTTTCTCTTTAAACATATCTTAGAAAATCTGCTCATGCATTTTCCAACACTTCCCTCTTCAGTCATTTTTCATATTCCAATTCAAATTTTCACTATTATATTGTCTTTCGCTTGTAAACATTTCTCCTTTTCAACTAATCTATGAGCATTATAAAATATTACATCAACCACAGTGGAGCTGAGAATAGTGTAACTAACTTCCCCATCATCAGAGGCTGACTGAGTTATAGACTATTATATTTGACAGGTTATTTGATTGGTTCAACTTCCTCAGTGACACATATTCCCAAGATGGCTAATTTTAGTAACAGGTCCCATGGTAAATTTTGTACAATTTAAATCTTTTATTTAATAAATAATAGCTAGCATGTTATAAACAATAACAAATAAATGTTCCAAGGAAACATCTGAAAATGTCCAGTCAACAGGCAAAAACCCAGATCAAAAACCCAGATCAAAAACCCAGATCAAAAACCCTAATCAAAAACCCAGAATCACATCATTCCCTTTTAAAATGCTGAAAACAAATGCAGGCATATGGATCATTTATCCAAATGGCATTAGTGTAAATTATATGAAAACATATTCATGTCTATAATTAAGTGTTTCAAATTTTCACAGCAGGTGGGAGGCTAGTTGTTGAAATCTAAGCCATTGTATAACATGGTCCTATAGGGACCTTCACATGTGAGGCCTGGACATTCTCCCAGTTCTCTTTACTATAGTGTCTCTACTCTACCTCAGCTACATCAAAATGTTCATTCTGCTCCTTAGATATTTGTATCTAGTTACTTGTACATGGCAGCATGGTGTCATTTTGGAAGTGCAATAGGTTTGAATTCTAGCTCAGCCTATTTTCCTTGTATAACCTTGGGCACATCATTTCATATTTCTTAGCCTCAGTTTACACATCAAGAAATGAAAAGCCATATTTCAGTGGTTGGAGGATTAAATGAGATCATGTACATAGACAGTTTAGCATAGGCAGCCCCTCAACAAATACTAGATCTCTAGGTAATCAAGTGATTCAGTATCTGTTTTCCTAAATGGTTGACTATTCAGTAGTTTGGTACACTAATTATTTTTCATTTCTAAGCCAATATCACTATCTGATTGCATAAGAGATTTAGGAATCTGTATGAAAATGTTTACAGTTGGAACATATATTTTTTTATTTCACAAACTGATACCAGTGAAATTATTTTGATTCCAAGTAAAAAGAAAATTTATGATGAGAAATAAACATGAGAAAGCTCACTATTTTATAACACAGATTTGATATCTAACAGTTTTTAACATAAATCTATGGACAATTTACACAAAAATACTTTACTCCCATCTAGATATTAAAAGTCTTTTTGAAAATGGACATCAGCTAAGAAAGTTAAAAAAGAAAACCAGAATACCCGAGTTTAATAGTCATAATACAGTTCCTTCATCTCTGAATCCACTTAACGTGTCAATACTAGAATTAAAACAAAGCTTCTGGCATGGGGGTTTCTATGACGACTTAGTTTTCTGGATTGCAAGCTATTTCCTCTGTGAAGTAAACATTCAGAGCCTTCTGTACTTCATTGATAAGATCTTCCCCACTGGCTGCCAATGTTGCTTTATGCATCATATATTTGAATATTTTGGACAACTAATTCATTCCATCTGTGACAAACTGGCATTATCCAGAGTCACATTTCTGTAGAATATGAGACTCTCTCCAAACCAGTTAAGTGTGGCATTGTATTCTGAGACCAGAAGTCATTTTGTGCCCATTTACAGATATTGAGAAATATCTGTAAATCTACAAAATAAACTAAACAGAATGTTTAGTTGAAGTTTTTTGAAATCTGTAATACTAACTTTTTATTTTTATTATTTTATTTTTATTCCTAGAGGAATTTCCTAATCTTGGAGAGGAAATTTTTTTAAGTTTCATTAATTTTTTATTCAGTCAACAGCATTTATTAAGCCCTTACTCTGCAGTACAGGGTCCTTTTTCTTATTTAATTTTTATATTTTGCTTTCTTACGATAGCTTTTTAAAATTAATTAATTTTTTATGGTGACATTGGTTAACAAAATCCAATAAGTTTCAGCTATACACTTTAAGAGTAAGGCATATATATGTTTACACTGTGTGTTCATCTCCCATAGTTAGATTTCTTTCTGTCACCAAATATTTGACCCCCCTTTACCCCATCTACCTCCCCTCTCCTCTCTGTTGGGTCTTTTTTAAATTGAGGAATTTGAGATTTGGAAGAGCGGGTGACATGACTAATTTACAGGACAGCCAAATCCAACACCAGATCTTCTTGCTCCTAATCCAGAGCTCTTGTGGGGCATATTATGGGCATATATGATATACTGGGCATATCTGTTTAAAAACTCCTGTCTCCCACAAATACTCAAAAGCTCCCAACTGTGAAAAATAAGCTCAGGAATCCTTAGTTTGATTTCTATGTTCATGTTATTCTTCAATTACTCATCTACACGTTCACACTCAAAAAAATTCTCAAGAACCCCAAAACTTTTTCCCATCAAGAAAAGCCCTGGGCACTGCCTGGGGTTGTGGGGTAAGGGAAAAATAAGCACTATCTTTAATGCTAGTGAATGTGTCAATTAAAACACTGTCTTTGAGGAAAAGCAATTTGAGAATATCAGAATTCAAAATATGTGTAACTGTTGAGTGATCAATGCCATTCCTAAGTATTAATCCT
>NW_011888797.1:1623102-1626548 GCF_000151845.1 Pteropus vampyrus | reverse complement strand
GCTCTTGTGGGGCATATTATGGGCATATATGATATACTGGGCATATCTGTTTAAAAACTCCTGTCTCCCACAAATACTCAAAAGCTCCCAACTGTGAAAAATAAGCTCAGGAATCCTTAGTTTGATTTCTATGTTCATGTTATTCTTCAATTACTCATCTACACGTTCACACTCAAAAAAATTCTCAAGAACCCCAAAACTTTTTCCCATCAAGAAAAGCCCTGGGCACTGCCTGGGGTTGTGGGGTAAGGGAAAAATAAGCACTATCTTTAATGCTAGTGAATGTGTCAATTAAAACACTGTCTTTGAGGAAAAGCAATTTGAGAATATCAGAATTCAAAATATGTGTAACTGTTGAGTGATCAATGCCATTCCTAAGTATTAATCCTTCAGAAATGTCAGCTTATGTACCCCAAGATATACATTCAAGGATGTGCACTAAGTCACTGTTTTTTGTAACAGTAAAACATTGGCAATAACCTTATGTTAATCAGTAGTGAAAGACCTAAATTACGGCATATTGCATTTATGATCTGGAGTACTACACTGCTGTTAATAATGAGATAGACCTACATATCCTCACATGTAACTCTCCAAGACAAATTGAAACAAACAAGTTGAATAACTACATGTATTATGATTCATTTATATATTTTTAAATTTCGTATATGTGACTCTGGCTCCACTTCTATTTCTTTTTCTGTCTCTATGATTATCTGAGATCGTCTTCCCTAAGAGTGGTATTAGGGTAGCAAAGGGATAAACTGAGTCACTTCATCTTTATTCTTCCATTCCATACTAATTTTTAAATAATAAACACGTATTTTTTATAATAAAAAATGAATTACTATGCTGGGCATATCTGCTTAAAAACTCCTGTCTTACCAAAGAGTCAAGAGAAATGCAAGGTCCTTCTCAATGATCCAGCCACTGATGTCTACTATCCTTAATGAAGCTCATTTTATACATTGCATTTGTTTTATTAGTTCTTGGAAATTTGCTCCTAAGCTTTCATTACCCATTTGATGGCATATTAAGGTACCATATGGCAGCTTACTAGACATGACTACACTGTACAAACCATTTCTATAAATAAAACAGTTGCAAATTACCTTCAGGGCATCAATAGATGACTTTGGGAGCCAATGAGAAATACAGGAATGTCCCTTCAGTTCTAACAACCATAGCACTTTCATTCAAAAGTGTGTTGGCTGTGGCATAGTTATAGAGTGCTATGCAAATCAGTTCCAAGACTATTCATTAGAGCTGACCAATAAAAAATAAGAAACGATGCCTAGTGGAGCACAATGCAGATAACTGGACCTTGCATCATTAATGAGAAAAATCAACCAACACAATCAGGGTCAGGATGACAAAGCAGAAGAGAAGCATCCATTCCTTTATCATTTTCCTCATCAGCACTTGAAAAAAATGATTAAGACTATGATTCTGCATTGCAAACCAGGAATGAACAGGCTCCTGGGAAACACTTTGGAATTAAAGCTGAGGGTGGAGGTAGTCCAGAATCTCAACTGTTGGCTTAAATTTTTCCTATACACCAGTTCTGCTGTGAGAGGGGAGAAAGTAATTGACATAGCAGTAGAGAAGGAAGTGCACAAGTACTACTGACAGCTCTACGACACTCTCTTTCTTTTATCAGGAGTTAGAGATAAGCTTTCTCACTTACATTTTTCTCAATTTTGAGCCAAGGGTTTGGTTTTCCTTGAGACAGTAATGCCACAAATGTATTTCAACACAGAGTAAAAGAGTGGTTTTGTAATCATCCTTTGTCTTTGCTCTGCCATTTCTCATGTTACATAATAATCAGGGGAGGAAAGGGGATAATTTGTTTTGAGAAATTGATTTTCTTGCTGTGGTGGAAAGAAAACCAGAAGACTCATCAATTGGCTGTTTGAAAGAGTTTCTTTGGTAATAAAATAAAGGACTAAGCTTTTAATAGACTGAAGAATGAATGGGTTCCATCAACGTGGCAGGCTGAAGTCAGGTTGGAGATCTCCCCTTCTGCTCTAAACATCTAAAATGCTAGATACAGTGTAGCTACACAACCATAAAAGTTGTAAATGTCAAGCCAACCTGGAAGGAAAGGAGAGAAGCAGGAAGTAGGGGAATAGAGGGAAGGTAGGATTCAAAGGTAAGAGTAACCTTCCTGGGCTGCCCACAGGGAAAGACCCTGGGGACAAGGAGGTGATTTAGAGCCACTGCATGCCAGAAATTAATGATGAAAAGACAAACAAGACATGGCCCACCATCTAAGGAGCTTGGCATGGTCTCCAACTTGCACTTCATGCATGATGAGTCAAGTTGCATGGGGCTCAGGCAGGCAGACAGAGAAGAATAAGAGAGAGGTGACTAGAAGAGAACCACAGCCATTAAAAGTCTTGCATGCTTTCACCAGTTTTTAAAAAAACATTTTAGACAACAAATGAAAAATGTATCTTATACTTAGAAAAATCTCATTGGTAACTATGTGGTTGCTTTTGAAACCTATTTTCAAGTTCTTTACGTCAACCTTTATTTCATAAAAATATGGAGCAGATAGGCCATAGCTCATTAATCACCACTGAGAATTTCCAAATACATGTTTCCTCCAAAATAATTTAGAATTTTACTAGCACTGATGCTCATTCTTAACTGATACTAAATCATAAAACTCAGTATACTAAATATCATTTTTATACCACTGATGAATCTTACTTTTAAATCCTAGGGATATATATCCATCTTTGAAAGTTGCTATTTACTGAAATATAGTTTTCAATTTAATTATAGTATTTAAGCTCTCCAACATTAGTTTTCCTCCTGCCATATAAATACCACTAGTATCTATCTGACAGCATTGGTAAACTGTCACACTGCTGAAAAAGATGAACGACTTCATCTATTCTGGGTTTTCTACAATTATGTTTAACTTACATCTGGTAATACTAAATCAGAAAAAGAGCAGAGCAGTAAATTTTGACATCAGTTCTTCTCTTCTTGTTACTTAGTTCATTGAAAATTACTAGGACACCATTTAAAGACCTACTGGACAACAGAATTCATAGCATGTCCTCATCTTTATATTATTCAGGCCATTTAAAATACATAATACATGATCAGCCTAAGTTTGAGAATGAGCAATACTCAGGTTGGAAAAGCCACTCGTAGGTTATCTAGCCCGGGATTCTTCAGTCTTGGCGCCACTGAGATTCTGGATGGATAATTCTTCGTTGTTGACTAATGTTCTGTGTACTATAGGATGCTCAGCGGTAACTCTTGCTTCCATCCACTAAATGCCAGTAACTTCCACTAAATCGTGACAATCAAAAATGTCTCCATACATTACCAAATAACCCCTTGAGGGCCAAATCGCTTCCCGTTGAAAAACACCAGCCTGTTTATTTAGAAGTTGAATCACAAAGAGGTTCGAGAATTTACTCAAAGCC